>NW_015627262.1:675046-691956 GCF_001515625.1 Sinocyclocheilus rhinocerous
TTTAAAATAATGTAATCATCATGTTTTAGCCAGGTTTCTGTCAAACAGAGCACATCTAGGTTATGATCAGTGATCATATCATTTACAAAAAGTGCTTTCGTAGAAAGGGACCTGATATTCAATAAGCCAAGCTTTATCATTTGTTTATCCGTATTACATCTGTTTTTTATTTGTTGAACATAAATTAAATTGTTAAGTTTTTTGTATTTTCTAGTTTGGGGAACAGACACAGTCTCTATAGTGTGATATCTAGGTCAAAGAGTTTCTATGTGCTGAGAATTAACTGAGGGGAAAGAGTTTATGCACTTCGTAAAAGTGCGCGGGGTCAGAGACAGTCCAATGGAAGGACTGCATATTGATAGGCCACTCCCTCGAATGCGAATCTCAAGAACGGTCTGTGACAGGGGCTGTGAGGATGTGAAAGTACGCGTCTTTCAGATCCACTGTCAAAAACCAGTCCTCGGGGTAATTGTGTGCGAGAATCTGTTTCATAGTTAACATCTTGAACGGCCGGCGCATAAGTGAGCAGTTCAGATGTCTCAGAACCAAGATGTGTCTGAGCCCGCCGTCTCTCTTTGGAACGAGGAAGTAGTGGCTGAAACAGCCTGACTCACTGTTCACTGGGGGCACTATTTCCACAGCTCCATTTGCAAGCAATGTCTGCACTTTCTGTCTGCACTTTCTGCACTTACTGTCAGAGAACGAGCGCTTTGTTGTCAGAAACAGAAGTTTGCATAACACCTCTGAAATGAGGTGGCCTGCGAGTGAGCTGAAGCAAGTAACCTCGTTGGATTGCGTTTAGAACCCAACTCGACCCGTCCGGTATGGCTGCCCAGGCCGATAGCCGGGATGCGAGAGGGTCTATTTTGCGAATGAAGGCTTGCCTGAATTCACGAGTGAAAGAGTGTGAAGAGGAAATTTGCTCTTTGATCCGCTATCACAGCAGTAAAATATGCGGGTCTACGCTGCTCCTCGGGGTAATTGTGTGCGAGAATCTGTTTCATAGTTAACATCTTGAACGGCCGGCGCATAAGTGAGCAGTTCAGATGTCTCAGAACCAAGATGTGTCTGAGCCCGCCGTCTCTCTTTGGAACGAGGAAGTAGTGGCTGAAACAGCCTGACTCACTGTTCACTGGGGGCACTATTTCCACAGCTCCATTTGCAAGCAATGTCTGCACTTTCTGTCTGCACTTTCTGCACTTACTGTCAGAGAACGAGCGCTTTGTTGTCAGAAACAGAAGTTTGCATAACACCTCTGAAATGAGGTGGCCTGCGAGTGAGCTGAAGCAAGTAACCTCGTTGGATTGCGTTTAGAACCCAACTCGACCCGTCCGGTATGGCTGCCCAGGCCGATAGCCGGGATGCGAGAGGATCTATTTTGCGAATGAAGGCTCGCCGCTCCTGAATTCGTGAGTGAGAGAGTGTGAGTACCGCAGCAGTAAAATATTCAGGTCTGCCCTGCACCTGTAGGGCGTGACCCACAGAGAACAAAACTCCATCGCTCAGAGGTGTTTGGAGGGATGGAGGATGAATGCGAGCTGTTTTTGAGGGAGTTCCGGCCAAGGCGAGAACTAATCCTCTCCTCTTCCTCTCTGCAAAGTTTGCTTTGCTAGACTCAATGCTCTCACAATGAGAGAAACCAGCCCCTGTGAGCGCAGCGTCAGAATTGGCGTGGTCCAGATGCGTCTAGTCCGAAGCTGTCAATGATAATAATCATTGGTGACAGCATTCTCTTTAATCCGCCTAAAAGATCAAACCGCTCATTAGATGAGGGGTGCTGATGATCCTCACATGTAAACACACTGGCAGATCAAAGTGCAGCATGCATCCGCACTGCGGGGAGAGTGAAACACACTACTGGCGTGTAATCACTCAAACCCGGTTGCTCAGCCCCACAACTTCACCGTTTCTTCCTCTGTTGGCGTGGTCCAGATGCGTCTAGTCCGAAGCTGTCAATGATAATAATCATTGGTGACAGCATTCTCTTTAATCCGCCTAAAAGATCAAATCGCTCATTAGATGAGGGGTGCTGATGATCCTCACATGTAAACACACTGGCAGATCAAAGTGCAGCATGCATCCGCACTGCGGGGAGAGTGAAACACACTACTGGCGTGTAATCACTCAAACCCGGTTGCTCAGCCCCACGACTTCACCGTTTCTTCCTCTGAGGCAACTGGGAGGAGAGAACGTGAGAGCGCGAGGGGCGGTTCCATCTTCATTCGGGATCAGAGCAGAGCGAGACACACACTCCCATAGTGAAAGTAGACTGTGTCAGTGAGCACAGCACAGCCTCAGCGTGGGCGTGTCCCAGGCGTGCGGCGCACTCAGGTCCAAAGCTGTTAGCGATATAAAATCATAGTGACAGCCTTCCACTCCGATCCACCTAAAAGGATTGAGGTGCTTAATGTAAAGAGGGGCGTTTTTTTTTATTTTTTCGTGTAAAAATGCTGGAGGATCAAAGCGTTGGGGGAGAGCTCTTTGCAATGCTGTCAGCGATATGAAATCATTGGTGACAGTATTCTACTTCGATCCGCCCAGAAGGATGGAGCCGCTCAATGTAACGAGGGGCGTTAATCCTTACGTGTAAACACACCGGCGGATCAAAGTGCTGCAGGGAGAGTGAGCACGCAGAGCCGGCATGGGATCACTGAAACCCAGTTGCTAAGCCCTGTGACGCCACTGTTTCTTTCTCCGAGCTTGCTGAGAGAAGAGAAATGGGAGAGCGGGGCTGCCTTCATTGAAGAAGGCGGTCCGCGAGCGGAGAAGAGCGAGACTCATGCTCTGAGTGAGAGCATTCCATCTCAGTGAGTGCTCGGCTTTGCATGGGCGCTGCCCAGACAGGCGACGCACTGCCCTTCTGCATCGTGCAGGGTTCCCTGCACAAGCCGCACTCGCGGCGCGACATTTGAAACAACGTTGCTAGGAATTTTGCTCAGAAATGTACTCTTTTGAGTGCTGGATGTCCACAGGGGAAGCCTTACCGCTTCTTCCGCTGCCGGGGCTTTTCTATGGCGGCGAGCTGCAGGCTGAGCTTCTTCCTTCTTCGGCTTCTTGATTGCAGAGTCAGCGAAGAGATGATCCTCGTCGCTGAAGGAGAATGATCTGATGAAATGGCGCTGCGAGCAGACTTATATACACGTCGGCTCCACCCTTTCTGGCGGGCTAAAGCGCCATTGGTTTGTGCAGCTACACAAACGTCAAAAAATCAGGCTTCAGTACAGAGTAAAACAGGAGTTTTCCACATACACAACGTGAAGTGAACGTTCGAAAGGGAACCCGCTTTCCAACAGTTTGATGCTAAGCATCTCCAAATATAATCCCTTCAGGCCTGGTTTTACGGGGGTGATAGAGAAAGCAAACGCTGAAGTAAGCAAGAGCACCATCAGTTGAAGCCGAATCCAGTGCGTATTTGTGTTTGCCCTCCGGAGAGCATAAATAGTTTCTATTTACAGAGTTTTTTTTTACAGCGTTAAACAATGTAGCTAATCTGTTGATTTCTTTAACACCAGGAGTTTTTGTCCAGTGCTCAGTTCTACAAGCTATGTAATACATTCAGTATTTGTATAAAACTTTAGTTTTTCACCTGCAAAATTCTCAAATCCTTGCAGGTGGTATAATTCCCTTCCTAAATAATAAAATCAGCTATATTTTTACATGTATAAAGATCCACTTATGCTTTGTGAGAGATTTTTTCACACAGCATAAGTGGGTCTACATGCAAAAATACAGCTGATTTTATTAATTAGGAAGGGAATTATACCTCCTGCAAGAGGATTTGAGGATTTTGCAGGTGAAAAACAAAAGTTTTATACAAATACAAGTAGAAATATAAATTATTTTTAAATTATATTATTGCCTTTTAAATTTCTACTGTACTGTACTATTATTTTTTTCTACCCACTTGCATAAAAAACAACAACATTATATTCAGATGTCTCTGTGAAGCACTTTTCACAATTAATATAATTCCAAAGCAACATGTTAAAATTATATATAATAATGTGGTCGACAGACCTGGGCTGGAACAACCTGGAAGTCATGCAGTAGACTACTTGAAAAAATAATATGTCAACCAATTGTAGAGTGCACTGTATTAATATTACTAAATTACTTTATAAAGTACTAATAAACCAACAACAATACCAATTTTTTATTTATTTATTTATTTATATTTATTTATTTATTTGTTTGGTGGTGGGGTTGGGGGCGACTGGGTAATAGTAAACCACGTTTTTTTTTTAGGACTACATCACTGATCCAAATCTATTGAATCTATTGAGTGGCCTGTTCAGTCTTAAAAATATTTGGTGCAATTTGAAGAAAGCAGTGGCACCATGAAAAACGAATATCATCAGTGAGCTGGAAGATTTTGCACATGAGGAAAGTGGCAACATTTATTGGAGGTTATAAAAAATAAAAGATTATCTACAAATTTGGACTTTTGGGGGGTTGAATAATTTTGTATATGAATGTTTAGAGTCATTTTGATCTTTTTCATCAACCTTATGTTCTCAGAATTACTCTATAATAGTTTACGGATGCCTTGGTTAAATTGTTTTCATAACATTTTTCCACAGCAGCAGAATGTCTTGCAGGCCAAGGGGGTTGAATAATTGTGATTGCAACTATATATACGTGTGTGTGTGTGTGTGTGTGTGTACATTTTTACCTTATAACAAACCATACAATTATCTACAGTCTTCAAGAAATAAGAATAAAACCAAATAAACAACAATGAAGATAAGCAGAGTACATGCATGCAACTGAACATGGGTTGTGATCTGATAAACTTACTAGAAAAACAAACCATCTTGCTTGCTCCTATGCTCAGAAACTATCTCATGGTCATTAACTTCATCCAGACTCTCTCAGAATGGAGTCATCTGGAGCCTTAATTGATGTGTTATCTTTTCCATCACATAGTCCCTCACAGTTCACATATATTCCTCAAATGCTGGTGGGTCTTTTTTGAAGTGCAATGTTTTTTGGAAGCTGCATGCCATACATATTTGTAAAATGTTTTCCCCTTACATCTACCAGTCATGGAAAAGTTTTTAGCATTGTTGAAATATTGTATACGCAGGCATATTTGTCACCCATTGTAAATTTTTTGCACAACCGAATGTATGCAATAATGGGGAACTACCAGGACAAAGTGGGTGGTACTCATCTGGTCATGTGATCTGAAAGATTGGACCACCCTTTTGTGGACAGCTAGGTTACTACTATGGCTGGTGAGGCTATATAATTTAAACATACACTACTAGTCAATACTTTGGAATAATTAAGTCTTTAATTTTTTTTAAAGAGTTTTGAAAGAAGGCTCTTACGCTAACCAAGGTAGCATTAATTTGATTAAAAATACACTAAAAACAGCAATATTGTGAAATGTTATTACAATTTAAAAGAACTGTTTTCTAGTTGAATATATTGTCAAATTTAATTTATTCCTGTGATGGCAAAGCTGAATTTTCAACAGCCATTCAGTATCCTTCAGAAATCATTCTAATATGCTGATTTGGTGAACAAGAATCATAAATGTTAAAAGCAGTTGCTGCTGAATATGTTTGTGCCTTGGTAATTTTTCTCAGGATTCTCTGAAGGATAAAAAAAAAGTATTTATTTGAAATAGAAATCTTTTGTAAAAAAAAAAAAATCTTCTAAATCTGTATCTAAAGTATTAGTTATTTGTTAAGGTGCACATTTAGTTACAGTGCAAAACCTTATTTGGTGTAGCTTTAAAGGACCTGCTAGAGATTTTTTTACTAATAAATTCTTATCAAGATTTGTAAAAAGTGGAGCGCATTCACTGTTCTCCCTGAAATAGCCCTCTGCTTTTAGTCAGAATGAACTCAGTCACCCCATTTCAGGGTTTGGGTTCTTTCTGGCTCCTCCTCAGCGCTGAGATGTGATCAGCTTGGGGGTTTCTGGAGCCAGATGGTCCTGTGGAAAGCAATCGTGTGAAAAGCAGTGGGGATCTTTGTCCTGGCTTTGATAGTAAAGGATGCCAGGGAAAAAAAGTGCTTAACTGGCATTTTTTTCTCTTTGCTCTTCTCTCCAGGTCTGGGTGTTGGATTTCTATTATGGATCGGGCTTCCAGCTGGTCCACGTCACTGAGAATGATCTTGACATTGTGCCCTTATCTCTCTGCCTTTGGACAACACCCAGCCAACAGAGTTATCTGGATCCAATATACGGGTTATCCAATATATATTTCTTATGATCCAACAAATGATTGTTGAAATGCCCAGAAATGGTTCTGAGAGGGTCACCCAAGGACTTGCACTGGGGGACAAATAGGTGGTAAAGCTTGATGCAATATGAGAACTGGCATTTACAGTACTACTTTTTCTCACAGCTCTCCTGAGTTTTGCCTTGCTCTCCATCTCAGTCCTTTGTGTAGCAGTGTGGTCCAGCATTCTCTTTAAACTGCATGTGTTGACAGATAGAAGGAGGAAGTGCGAGGAGGAGGGACGCCACCCCACTGATTTTACTTAATACAAGAAAAATAATATTAATGCAAATGGAAACAATATTATTTTTCTTACCCCATTGGCAGACAATTTGCAAAATAAAATTAAAAAAAAAAGACTAAATACCTTATGTCATTTTTCTTATGTAGAAAATGCATTTTGATTTAATAATCTTTAGATATTTAGAATGGAAACAACAAGACAAAAATACTAAGTAAGAAAATTATTTTTTTGCAGTGCAGGTACATTCATTCATATTTTCATCATACAGACACTCTGAAAGTGGCAAAAACAGCATGTCCTCTTATACTGAATCCTGTAGATGAGGAAGCTACATTAATTCGTAGAGAGTTAAATTTACATCGGGAGAGGATTATTTAGATTTTTGTTTTTTGCCATATGCATATTTATTTGAGCGGTACCATTTTTAAATGAAAGCCAATTAAAACGCTCGGACTGAGCATTTTGATTGGACGAACATTTATTGGTCCTACGCCTTCCACAGAATATATAAATACAGATAAATACATTTAGACCACTTAACTTAATGATTGCTATCGGGATGTGAAGAGACTTTCAACCAGCATAACAAAAAATGTTTCTGAAGACAATCACCTATTGCACCTTTAAGAAATGCAACAGTTTGGATTAGACAACATTTAATTATGTGAAAAGAGCATTAAACTATGTGGAAAAAGCTGCTGCGCACTGAAATAGACACTGAATTATATTTATTTAATATGTTCAAATGCTTGTAAAGTCATGTAGCCTACACTCATGAACCTTTTATGCTTAAAGCTTTACCTTAATTGAATAATGTTTTTATACTTCGTTTAGCTGCTTTTTTTTTTTTGCCTGTAGGATACCATGAAAATTAATATTACTTCAGTTTACCATTCTGCCATTTTTTCCTTTGATATTATACAAGTGATCAAGAACTCAGAGTTTCCCATCTCAGGTTAAGTTAACTCAGAGTTCAAGTTTCAACTCAGAGTTGGTTGAACCTCCTTATTGAAACGGGCCCCAGGAGTCACAAGCATGTGGTGTTTCAAACGCTTCAAGTCAAGTCAAGTCAAGTCGCCTTTATTTATATAGCGTTTTTAACAATACAAATTGTGTCAAAGCAACTGAACAGCATTAATTAGGAAAATAGTGTGTCAATAATGCAGAATGACAATAGTAAACACTAATTTTTCAGTTAAAGGCAGTTCATCATTGAATTCAGTGATGTCTTCATTCAGCTCAGTTCAGTTTAAATAGTATCTTTGCAATCATTTGCAATCAAGTCAACGATATCGCTGGAAATGAAGTGTCCCCAACTAAGCAAGCCAGAGGCGACAGCGGCAAGGAACCAAAACTCCATCGGTGACAGAATGGAGAAAAAACCTTGGGAGAAACCAGGCTCAGTCGGGGGGCCAGTTCTCCTCTGGCCAGACAAAACCAGCAGTTCAATTTCAGGCTGCAGCAAAGTCACATTGTGCAGAGGACTCATCTGGTTCCTGTGGTCTTGTCCCGGTGGTCGTCTGAGACAAGGTCTTTACAGTGGATCTGTATCTGGGGCTCATCTAGTTGTCCTGGTCTCCGCTGTCTTTCAGGGCTGTAGAGGTCCTTTCTAGGTGCTGAAACTATGTGGTTTCAAAACAGTGAATCGTATTTGCGAAGCATTTGGTTCATTTGATTCAAAGCTTTGAAAAGCTTATTTCTCCCATCACTAGTTCAGAGTGTTTTCTACATAGTCACTAATGTGTTTCTGTGGGTTCTGTGTCTTTGTGTTTAGGTTGTGTTTTGGATGTTTAGTTTGGACTCTCTTCCTGTTTCCTGCATTATATTCACCTTGTTATCTCCTGATTGTTTTCACCTGTTTTCACTAACGTCTGTTACCCTGTGTGTATTTAAGCCTTTGTGTTTTCAGTATTTTTGTCAGGTTTTGTCCATTTTTGTAAGTTTATTGGCATGCTTAATTTGGTTCTTTGTGGTCCCAGTTTCTGAGTTACTTGGTTTTGTTTCATATTTTATTTTTGTGTAATAAATCATCTGCAGTAGGATCGTGCTATCCTTTGTGTCTGACCTGCATTGCAGTAATAGGGCTTATTAGGAATTATTGCCTTGCCTTAACGAACACCACTAATTAAAGCTGTAAAATACTTTATAAATATATGCCTCTTACATTAAGAAAAAAAAATACTCAGAACTAAAGAAAAAACAAAAAGTGTAAATAATGATGTTTCATTTGAAGTCTTTGTAAAACTTTAAGGATTAAACAACTACCATCTACATCATGCTCTTCACACTTGGTGTAGAGAGAGAAAAGGATGAGAAAAAATAGAAGCAGATGTAGCGGACGCTTGTGTGAAGAGAGATGAGGCATCTTGGACTGCTGTCCTCAGTTGACTCCCCACTAGTGTAACAATCACTGGACTGGGAGACAAGGTCTTTACAGTGGATCTGTATCTGGGGCTCATCTAGTTGTCCTGGTCTCCGCTGTCTTTCAGGGCTGTAGAGGTCCTTTCTAGGTGCTGAAACTATGTGGTTTCAAAACAGTGAATCGTATTTGCGAAGCATTTGGTTCATTTGATTCAAAGCTTTGAAAAGCTTATTTCTCCCATCACTAGTTCAGAGTGTTTTCTACATAGTCACTAATGTGTTTCTGTGGGTTCTGTGTCTTTGTGTTTAGGTTGTGTTTTGGATGTTTAGTTTGGACTCTCTTCCTGTTTCCTGCATTATATTCACCTTGTTATCTCCTGATTGTTTTCACCTGTTTTCACTAACGTCTGTTACCCTGTGTGTATTTAAGCCTTTGTGTTTTCAGTATTTTTGTCAGGTTTTGTCCATTTTTGTAAGTTTATTGGCATGCTTAATTTGGTTCTTTGTGGTCCCAGTTTCTGAGTTACTTGGTTTTGTTTCATATTTTATTTTTGTGTAATAAATCATCTGCAGTTGGATCGTGCTATCCTTTGTGTCTGACCTGCATTGCAGTAATAGGGCTTATTAGGAATTATTGCCTTGCCTTAACGAACACCACTAATTAAAGCTGTAAAATACTTTATAAATATATGCCTCTTACATTAAGAAAAAAAAATACTCAGAACTAAAGAAAAAACAAAAAGTGTAAATAATGATGTTTCATTTGAAGTCTTTGTAAAACTTTAAGGATTAAACAACTACCATCTTCATCATGCTCTTCACACTTGGTGTAGAGAGAGAAAAGGATGAGAAAAAATAGAAGCAGATGTAGCGGACGCTTGTGTGAAGAGAGATGAGGCATCTTGGACTGCTGTCCTCAGTTGACTCCCCACTAGTGTAACAATCACTGGACTGGACAACCCCAGTTCCCATTCTCTTTCAATGCATGGAAAAGTGCAGCTTAGACATTCTGCAAAACATCTACTTAATGGAAAAAAGAAAGTTATATGTGTGTGGAATGACATAAAGAATGAGTAAATTATGACAGAATTCGCATCAATAGTTAAATTATCCCTTTAAAGCAGATGAGAAAGCAGTTTTGCAGCAAACCAATCCAAATCGCCTCCCACTGTTTCAGCTGCTTAGGAGGACAATTTGACTGTTTGCAACTTGTCAAAGTGAGAGATAAACAGAATATCTTAATATCACACATCACAAAGCTACCCATCAGCACTCTTGAGCTTATACGGTGTGGTCTGAACAGTCTGCCAATGCCTCAGTCTCAAGTCATGCTTAAAGTAACAAATATCCCCACAACACTGGTTTGAGAGACATTGGAATGTTTCTAATTTTTAACCAAAGCACTGCTGAGCCAATCTGAGCGCTCCTCAACTTTCTAAAATTCAATATAATTACATTATTTAAATTATTTCATATTGTTCTATTAGTTTTTCATGCAGTCAGATACAATTTTCACTTAGTGGGCGATGAAACAGGTGAAAACATTTCATAGACTTACTGAGGGAGGGACCTGGGTCATAACTCTCAGAATATATTCATTCAATATTCCGCAATATTTTGAAGAAATATTCAAAATCATCAGATCATAGAAATTTGTGGCTGGGCTCTTCTGATCTAAAACATCAAAAGTCAAGTCAAGTCAAGTATTTGTATTTAAATATATAATATAAAAATAAACAGAATATATGTAATTATAAAATTAAAATAGCTGATTTAAAAAATCAACACAAAAATAAACAATGACATACTAAGCCAAAGTTCTAGGGTATAAATTGTTCGTTTGTGTAGGAGATTTTTTCACACTGTTTGGAAAAACACTTCTATCTACCTGCCTCTTTCAGTTCATGTGTTGGTCATGGTGTGGCATGAGTCTTCAGTTCTCTTACGGGAAGTGCATGAGACTATTCAGAGAGAGTCTCATGGTTGATCATAACATGGTATTTTGGAAGTGCCATAGCTCTATAACTTAATCTGTTTCCTCTTTTGAAGACTGTGTGGTTAAGAAGACTCCTGTTGAATTTCCAGTCAGCACCTCATGTTACATGAACACAACAACAAAACTAACTACAGCAAAGGTTTTATTTTTAACTGCACTTTGTAAACCAATAAAACAAGTTAAAATAGGTGACAAAATATCGGAATTAATTTTTGGTAACCTAAGAGTGCGGGAATGACACTGCTGCATGCGCCAGCAACATTTCATCACTTTGAAATGATGCAGCATTTCTGCATTATCTAAGATAGACCAGTTCCAAAGAAGGTCATGGAGTTTACACTGGGGAAGTGAAAGATATCTGGCCACATGCTAATAACCAATGAAAATATTTCACAAAAACTGCACAGGTTCATCTGTATGACTGTAGCTGAGAATTATTTTACCTCAGGGGCAACGGTTTCAGAAAATTTCAGTTTTAGCAATATGTTATGTTGCAATATGAGTGCTTGAAAGTTTTGATGATACATATTTTGTTTTATAAAAACTAAAATGACTTTGGTCAATCTTGTAGCTGTAATTCTAAAAACTGGTCTAAAAAATAAGTTATTATTAATTCTAAATAATATAATAAGGATCAACAATTTTTGAACAATTTGAGTAATTCAACCCTGAAGTACCACCTTCATGTTTTTGCACATCCACAGCCAGTGCAGCCCACTTGTTTTAAAAAAATGTTAGGCCAGTGATAGGTTCAGTGATATGAAAATAAAACAGTATATTGAAGTTCATTTTAACATTAACAAACAATTTAGCCTGATTAACTGAACACTCATCTGCCATGATAATATCTTGAAAGTATCTTCATCTGTTTTTTGTTTTTTTTATCTGTTTTTAAAGCAATTGTACAAATATGTTCAGTAGTGAACAAATTTCACGTTTGAATATTAATATGAATTACAATAATTAATAACCATAATTTATATATATATATATATATATATATATATATAACATGTACAATTGTTTATTTTTATTTTTAAAAAATTCAAATTAAAAAAATGACATACACACACACACACAATCAAAACCAAAAATGTCCAAAATGACCAAAATATCTGAAACTCCACTAATTTAAGTTGTTTCTAACTCTCACAGGCAGTAATTGTCACCCCAAGATTACATTTTAATATGACAGCAAGCTGCACACAATTAGGAGGTAGAGGAGGAAGTGTGTTCTGCACGGGTGCAGCAGACTGATGATTACACGTGAGGCAGAAATGGAACTCATGGGTGGTGCCATGCTGATACCCAGCACCAGTCTCATGACTCTCTTCCCTGTATTTTTTAGCAAAACACACAATTCACGCTACCCTTGTTGTTTGTATCTTAAGGTGGTGTGCTTAATTAGATTTGTGGATTTTATTACAGTAATATTCTATATTCTGATACGTTTCATTTGTTTAAGATATGAAAGTGGCTGAATCTTATGAAAACGGTCAAGAACACATCTATGTCATAAGAAAGGATTAAGTAATTATGTTTTGCTCAAAGAAAACTTTTACACTGTAATATTATAGAGTGCTGCAGGGATGGCGTAGTTTTATAGGCCAAACCCCAGAAACGAGTTTATTTGAGCACTGACTTCCATCATCCTGAAGTCAATGGGGTCTTTTAATTGGTTTTTGGTTAAATGCCAAAAATAAGGTCAACACAAGCTCAACAAGAACATTTTCACATTTTATTCTGCAACATTAAATGCATCAGTAATTTCCCCTTGTGTTTTTTTTAAAAGCTTTTGCTTGTCTTCAAAAAAGGCTGTTGTTTAAAAAAGGCTGTTGGCTAAATCGGACTACAGAGGTTATTGTGACATTAAGCATCACGCTGAACAGGTAAACTCATCCACTCACTAGTTTCTTTCACAGCCTTGTTGGTATATTTTATAATCACACTCTTGCAAACTATTGTAACTATTCTCAAACTTTCAAGGAAAATGTTTTTTTTTTTTTAAATAAAGACTGAAAGAGTCTGAAGCTTAATGGTGGTGATGTTGAATTCATGTGACTGAGGTGTAGTTGAATTTTATAGCCAACAATTTAGCTTGTTCCTTCTGGCGATTGTATTTAGGCTTCAAAATTCATTAAAAAGTTGTATTTATTTGTGAAGATAATTATGATGAAAAATGTAAGAATCTTAAACATTTGTTGGTTAGATAGCAATAATCCAAATGGGAATATCCTACTGGGTTTTTGTCTAGTTGTTGCAGTACTGCCTTTAATCTATTATTAAATAAAACACTCAACAATAAGTTTTGGGGGAAAATGTGCAATGCCATGGAATTGTCGTGGAAATATGTCACAATGTGAGAAAAAAAAAAGTAATTCATAATTCTCCTAAAATAGGCTTCATTTTCTTTATACCAATGAAAATGATTTATATTAATTTAAAATGTATATAAATATTTATATTCATTTATATTCATTAAAAAATTATGACTGTTGATCAGTCGTCATTGGCATGAGGCGTCATTTCCACCACACTGAACAAAATTGCCCCTTATAAAGTTTATGCAAAAGTTTATATTTTATACAAAAAGGTTATTAAGGTGACAACAGTGTTGTAAAGAGAATTGTTTTAATTTTATATTTAATTTTGTAATTTCTATCCAAGCCATAATTGTCAAATTATGCAAAAATTGTGAAAATATGATTCAATATATGTGTATTTTGGAAACATAACATGCTAGCTGTGAAATTAGTTATTAGCAAATTAGCAAGACAAAGGGGTCATTTTAATTGAAGCAATACATCTTTTCAGTTCATGCATTTCATGGGAATTGTACGGTGGCCAAGAGGGCTCAACGCGCTGCAAATGAAAAAAAAAACACATGCAAATAGAAAAAACACCTGCAAATTAAGAAAACATCTTCATCAATTTGACAACACATGCGCTGCAAATGCTCAGAACACAACCAAATAAAGAAACGCGCTGCAAATACTCACAACACATACAAATAAAGAAACGTGCTGCAAAAACAGAAACGACCTGCAAATGCTCACAACACAAGCAAATAAAGAAACATGCTGCAAAAACAGAAACGCGCTGCAAATGCTCACAACACAAGCAAATAAAGAAACGCGCTGCAAATAGGCACAGACCACATTGGAAATGTTTAAGGGAACTGCAAAGTGACGAACATGCCTGGGACATATTTATCAATGTTTGCTCTGAAAGGTGAGATTTTTGTTTATTTTAACATCCTGATTATAAGATTCCTTTGCTTCTTCTTCTTTTCTTTTTTTGTTGTTGAAATTATTAGCCTAAATAAGCTGACGAAATACACAATTACTGTAACTGTGAAAGCATGTAAGCTGGCTAACTTACTTTACAACTTCCCTTACAAAAAAATGTACCATACGGTTTTACTATTAAAAGTAATTAATTAATTAAATAATACATTTATTACGTAAAAATAAATAAAAACAAAACATATTTACTATAGTTAAATCATGGTCACAAATTAACCATGGATTTACTACACAAACCATAGGTTAACCACGGTATTTGTACATCCGTGTTTATACAAATGGTAATCAATACAAAAAAAACATGGTTATTTTCGTTTTGTTGGGGTAATTTTGGCATTGTTGGGGTCCTCCCGTTGTGGTCTGTACTTGCATTTCTGTATTTGGTTGTGTTGTGAGTATTTGCAGTGTGCTTCTTTATTTGCTTGTGTTGTGAGCATTTGCAGTGTGTTTCTTTATTTGTTTGTGTTGTGAGTATTTGCAGCGCATTTCTTTGTTTGTGTTGTGAGCATTTGCAGCACGTTTCTTTATTTGTTTGTGTTGTGAGTATTTGCAGAGCATTTCTTTATTTGTTTGTGTTGTGAGCATTTGCGGCGCGTTTCTGTTTTTGCAGTGTGTTTCTTTGTTTGTGTTGTGAGCATTTGTAGCCTGTTTTTGTATTTGATTGTGTTGCGAGTATTTGCAGCACATGTGCTGTCAAACTGATGAAGATGTTTTCTTAATTTGCAGGTACTTTTTCTATTTGCATGTGTTTTCTGAAGCTGCAGCGCGTTGAGCTCTCTCGGCCACCGTAGAATTGAACCCATGGCCTTGCCGTTGCTAGTGCCATGCTCTACTGTTTGAGCTACAGGAATGTTGTGCCAATGATCTTCATTTCCAACAAAATAAATCAATAAATCAATAAATAAACACTTATAATACTTAATAATTAAAATACTTAATAAATGACAGATATATAAGTGTCTCACTAATTGGTATTATACAATATATCAGCCGCTCTCTAAGATCGGCATCTGCCAGTTGGAAAGGAGAAAGGAGAAAAACAACCAAAAATATATAGGAAAATAAATAGGGAAAAAATAATTATTTACAATAGTACTTGTAAATAAAACAACCAGTACTGATGCCGCAAACAGTAATTTCCCATCTGGAGAGTTTGCCATCTTTGCCCACTGATGTTTTTAATCGTGGCACAGTGTTCTCAATGGCAGGACCCATGGTTACACGGCATCAGCCCATGAGGCCAGTCAAAAGTCATGTAGATATTAATGAGTGTAATGGAGTCTGTTCTGCCTGCTGACCTCCAGTGTTTGTTTTTGTATTAATCGGGAACACATGGTGTTACCTGAACCCTCTCCTCACACTCCAACATGCCACATGGGTGGCAAAGGATTGAAAACAACACCTCGTAGCGCAGCAAAAACAACCGTGTGTGTGAGCGTGTTTCCTTCCTTTTGTTACTTTACTCCAGCACACTCCATTCAGTAAGGCTTTTGGGCCACGCTCTCGAAATGCAATAACAACACTGATCAATAACAAGCATGTTTGCTAATAACCAATTTTTTTGCTGAACTGTAAAGGATATAACTTTCACCACACCGCTCTGCTCTCACGAAAGCCTTTGTCAACAGCCAAACATGTTATTTCCAGTTGTGAGTTAATGCTAAATATTTGCATTCTAAGCCAATGAACAAACTTGGAAAACTTCCATAAAGTTAAACAACTGTTTTAAATTAGTGTTACACATTTAGCTGAGCTTTTTATTTTATCTATTTATTTTATTTTTTTGTATGCTTTGTATGTGCAAGCATCATAATAAATCAGTGCTAGCTCTTTGTGTTCAACATGGACACTGAAGTATGTCTTTATTTTTTATGTTATTTGCTATTTTGCAGCATGATGATCAAAGGACAATCATTTTCAATCATTTTTATTGTTTTTGTTCTTCAGTCTTTAGTTAAAGGTGCCATAGAATGGAAAACTGTATTTACCTTGGCATAGTTGAATAATAACAGTTCTGTACATGGAAATGACATAACGTGAGCCTCAAACACCATTGTTTCCTCCTTCTTATGTAAGTCTTGTGCATGCAAATGGCTACTGAAAAATAGGCGAATCAGAACATAACACCGACTGTGACGTTACAGTCGGGATCACTAATAGTTACGCCCCCAACATTTGCATATACCCGCCCATGTTCTATGCCAGTCGCCAGAATGTGTGGTAAGTACTGCCGCTGTAGTTTACACAGAGCACGTGTGATTGCAAATCTCAAAAGTGAAAGTAAAAAGCGATTTGAAAGCAGTTTCAATGCCCCGCATATTATTAGCGGCTCCCTGATGCCCGCATTTTATATACAGTAAAATTACCAACGATATAACTGCGTGAGACAGTATTGAAATATATATTTTCCCTGTGTTTCCTTCCTGCTGTGTGAGCTACCGAAATGAGCCGCACTGTGAAACAGCCAATCAGAGCAGAGATCAACATTGCGCCGCACTGTAAAACAGCCAATCAGAGCTCATTTTTATTGTTTTTGTTCTTCAGTCTTTAGTTAAAGGTGCCATAGAATGGAAAACTGTATTTACCTTGGCATAGTTGAATAATAACAGTTCTGTACATGGAAATGACATAACGTGAGCCTCAAACACCATTGTTTCCTCCTTCTTATGTAAGTCTTGTGCATGCAAATGGCTACTGAAAAATAGGCGAATCAGAACATAACACCGACTGTGACGTTACAGTCAGGATCACTAATAGTTACGCCCCCAA
>NW_015627262.1:692306-715447 GCF_001515625.1 Sinocyclocheilus rhinocerous
GAAATGAGCCGCACTGTGAAACAGCCAATCAGAGCAGAGATCAACATTGCGCCGCACTGTAAAACAGCCAATCAGAGCAGAGCTCAGCATTATTATTCATGACCCTTCCAAATAAGGTAATAACAGACCATTTCATTCGAGAGAAAAATCCTAGGGTTGTAAATGGACATGTAAAATGGTTTCTGGAGATTTTTTGCCCTTACCTAAGCCACATACCTTTTATGTAGATATCAGAGAACAATTTAAAATATTGTATCAATGCATTCTGTGGCACCTTTAAGTAGTTGCCCCTTACAATGGCAAAAAATGTATGCTACAAAAACACTACATTATGTTTAAAAAACATCATTTAGATCCATGGCTGGCTGACAGGAAGCATCAGTTAAGCATTTTTGGCAGAGAGATCCAATTCAATTTTGTGAATCATTCGTTTGGACAGCTCATTTAAATGGTTTATTTGAGTCATCGCACAATAGTGTTCCCAGAAGTTGTTGTGTGGCATTTTTACGCATTATTCATTCATTTATTTGTGTAGTGATCTTAATATTTCGTTAAATACTGCTGTTTACGACCATGCTTTCAATTAAGTTACATGGTTTGTGTCAAAACTTTTATTATTCCAGTGTGTCACCCACACAATAATGCTCTGTGAATCAGTTCAGATGTTTGTACTAACCAAACATGGCACACTGTTTTTGAATTCTGGAAACTAATGTCCCTTGTGAAAAACAAGCGTATTGAACTTGTAGTTGTCAGTCCTGTGTCCTGTGTTTTTCTTCCCATTTTCTCTCCTTGACCCAGTTTCTCCCTCATATGCACTTATTTTGGTTTTCCTGTTCCTGTTCCCGATTGAGTTCCATTGGTTTCACCTGTGTTCCCCTTGTTATCTCATTTAGTCCTGAGTACTTAAGCCCTGTGTTTTCCCATGTCCAGCGCCGAATGTAATACGTCAAACCCCATGCTACGTGTGTGTTTCCCTGTGTTTGTTTATTAAAGTCTGTTGCTGAGGAATTTCCTTCGTCTCCGCGCTCCTTCGTCTCCTCCACAGTAGTAGATCGTGACAGAACATTCGACCTCTACAAGACCATAAGCGGCGCCCCTTCTTCCCATTTGGTTTCAGTTTTTTGCTAGTCTTTTTTTGCGTGTTTCTCCCCGCGGCTATGGAAATTGCCGCACGATTCTCCGCCCTAGCCCGCCAGGATCTCCCGTTCGTGGAGTATGCCTGGGAGTTCTGTGGGCTAGCCGTGATGACGGCGCTGGACGACGCCGCGCTTAACTCTCTGTTCTGGATCGGGGCAAATTACTACCACCCTGTTGACCTTTCAGACACCACGGGACTGAGCTGGAGGGAAGGAATCCTCCAGTGTCTGGAGAGTGTCCGGCCCCGATCCAGAACCAGCTCGCAGTCAAGCCCGCCGGCTCCAGCCCCTGAGTCCGCTCCAGTGTCGGCTCCAGCCCCTGAGTCCGCTCCCGTGTCGGCTCCAGCCCCTGAGTCCACTCCAGTGTCGGCTTCAGCCCCTGAGTCCACTCCATTGTTGGCTCAAGCCCCTGAGTCCGCTCCAGTGTCAGCTCCAGCCCCTGAATCCGCTCCTAAAAGGGCTCCAGTTCCCACATCCAGCCCAAGGAGGGCTCCAGTTCCCACATCCAGCCCAAGGAGGGCTCCAGTTCCCACGTCCAGCCCAAGGAGGGCTCCGGTTCCGACATCAAGCCCAGGGAGGGCCACAGTTCCCGAGCTAGGCCCACGGAGGGCTTCAGAAGCTGATTTTTTTTGTGGGGGGGGGTTATAGGGATCCGTCCGTAGAGGTCAGGCCAAGTGCCGAGGCCAGGCCCCCTGAACTGTCTGCCCCGCCATGGCTCCCCGAGCTGCCTGCACCGCCATGGCCTCCTGAGTTCCCTGCTCCGCCATGGCTCCCTAGTCTCCCTGCTCCGCCATGGCCCCCTGAACTATCTGCCCCATCATGGCATCCTGAACTGCCTGCTCCGCCATGGCCCCCTGAGTTCCCTGCTCCACCATGGCTCCCTAGTCTCCCTGCTCCGCCATGGCCCCCTGAACTATCTGCTCCGCCATGGCCCCCTGAGTTCCCTGCTCCGCCATGGCCCCCTGAACTATCTGCTCCACCATGGCCTCCTGAACTGCCTGATCCGCCATGGGTCCCGGAACGGGTACCGCTCTGGAGGCCTGCCGTCCAGTGTAAGCCTGTCCTGAGGGGCCTCCAGAGTGCCCACCCCCCTCCCCATTAGATGTTGTGTGGCACGTGGACGCGCCTTCGGGGAGGGGGGAGTAATGCCAGTCCTGTGTCTTGTGTTTTTCTCCCCATGTTCTCTCCTTAACCCAGTTTCTCCCTCATATGCCTTTATTTGGTGTTCCTGTTCCCGATTGAGTTCCATTGGTTTCACCTGTTTTCCCCTTATTATCTCATTCAGTCCTGAGTACTTAAGCCCTGTGTTTTCCCATGTCCAGCGTCTAATGTTTTACGTCAAACCCCATGCTACATGTGTGTTTCCCTGTGTTTGTTTATTAAAGTCTGTTCCTGAGGAATTTCCTTCATCTCTGTGCTCCTTCGTCTCCTCCACAGTAGTAGATCGTGACAGTAGTGTACTTCATGACTTTCATGACAAAGTTTCTTAACACATTTAAGAATAGATGTGTTATAGAGTTGAATTTAAAATGTTGCTGTTTGTTTTTAAGTCCTTAAATGGTCTGGCACCTTCTTATTTGTCAGATCTTGTAAATGTGAATAGGTCTGCCAGATGTTTGCAATCCTCAGACAGTATTACTCTGTCATATCCAAGATCAAGATTGAAGCTGAAAGGTGACCGTGCGTTTGCGATGGTCGGTCCTAGGTTATGGAACAGTCTTCCCTTATATGTGAGATCTGCATCTTCTGTATATGATTTTAAATCTAAGTTACAGTCTCATCTTTTTATTCTTGCATTTAATTCATTATAATTCTTGGTCTCATTTTAACTTATGTTTTAGTGTATTATGTAATTCATTATAATTCTTGGTCTCATTTTAACTTATGTTTTAGTGTATTATATTTATTATTATTATTTTTATTTTACCTTTCCTCTTTTGTACAGCACAGTGGTCAACTCTTGTTGTGTTTATTTGTGCTTTATAAGTAAATAAATGAAATTAAATGAAATGAAATTTAAGTGTGCTTTTAGAAAGTGCACTTTGTGATAATGTCAAAAGTAAAGTTTTAACTTAAAGTAGATTTTTTTATCATGATGTTTCACCATTACATTTAAAGTTAATATATTAAATGTACTAAATTGCAACTTCATCATTATAACTGTGTATTTAAACAGAAATAAATAGCCTATATAGCATACAAGTTCAATAGAAATGACATTAAAGTGTTTTTAAATGCTGGTCGGTACATTCAGCAGTACACTAACCATATATAAAAGAAAATAAGAGGTAATTCTAAAATTACACATGAAGTTGTACTTAAGTCCTAATTAAATGTGTCAAAAACACTCTAAAGTTCAGCTAATTGCATTTGATAGAAATTGTAACTATAATACATTTTAGGTTAATTGCAAATAATATGCAATTAAGTGTCAAAACATTACGTTCAGATTGTACTTATAGTATATCATTTAAGTACTCTTTTTTTATGCTGAAATACTTCTTTTTCGGAAGTGGTACACATGCCACTATGAACTTGTTGTATTGCAAGAGGTGCGTTTACTTGTAATCCACCAAAGAAATAACATTTTGAAATAACGAGTTTGAAGACATAAAGGTGAATAAATATTACTAGAATTTTTAGTTTTTGGTTAAATGTTCCTGTAACACTGCAGGCTTGGGTAAAGTCAAGCTGTTTTAGATACAGCTAGGACTACTAGCTGATCACCAATGAGAATGTGATGGTGTCTAATGCACAAGAAAGAGAGAGAGAGGCAGAGCACAGGGCCAAACAATTAATCCTAGAGAAATATGTTATGTTGGCTCCATCTCAGCCCATCTGCTGTGAGTCTCTGCCTCCTCAGCAGATTTCTGGAGTGAAGGGAAATGAGCTCCAAGTCTTCATGAGTCGCCCACTGCTGAGATACACACAGGTGCTTTAAGACTAGAGCTTGAGAAACTGTACCAACACTCCAAACCAAACCTGGTCCACCATTTACAGCACTTGACATAAATCAAAAGCAAAAGCCATGACCTCAGCCAGTCACAGCATCTGAAGGCTTCTTGAACGTGACACACAACCCATAGGAAAAAAAATATTGCTCAGTTGTTGCTTTTCCTAAGCTCAGGAGACTTAGATGAGATTCTCATGTGTCTCTCATTTTAGTATCAACAGCATTTCAGATGTTTCTCCTAAAATTCCTTAGGAGAAATAGAAGTAGGCACAAATGAGACTTGAGAAATATTTGAGAAAAAAAAGATTCAAAACTGAGAATGTGGTGGAAGAAACATAGAATATATCTGTATTGTCTTGCTGCAATCTCTATCAATACTCCATTATAGGAATATTTTATTGCTCAGAGTTTGCTCTTTCTAAACTCAGGAGACTTAGTTGTGATTCTCATGTATTTCTCATTTTAGTATCAACGGTGTCTCAAATGTTTCACCTAAAATTCCCTAGGAGAAATAAAAGTAGACACAACTGAGACATGAGAAATATCTGAGAGAAAAGAGTTCAAAATAAGAATTGACTGTGAGAAATATGGGAGATCTTTTTATTGTCTTGCTGTAATCTCTTTCAAGACCTCATTATAAAAATGTTTTACAGGTTGCTCTTTTTTTTCTTGATTACATTGGGGTTTTTCACCTCCGCGCCCTACGCGTTGCTGCCTACACCACTGAAGCCGTTATTCACACGCGTCGTATTTAACCTTGTGTGACATTGGAGGGCGGAGCTACGGTAAATTTGCACTTAGTAATAGACACTCCGAATAATCTTGTTTTCCATTTGCATTAAGATTATTTTTATTACCACACTGGCAGATGATTTTACTTAAGTAAAATGCACTTCATTTAGATCCCTCCGGGAAACAAGACTAAATATCTTATATCATTTTCTTATATAGAAAATCCATCTTGATTTAAGAATTTTTTTATATTTGTACTTGAAATGAGAAAATAAATACTTAGTAAGAAAAGCATTTTTGCAGCGTGCATGAATGAATTAAGTATTTAAACATCGCTTGCACTTTAAAAAGGGGGAGGAGACCGAAAGAAACTCTGGGTTTACTGAAGAAACCCTGATCCCGACCAGGTTAGGTTCATAGAGTAAGTTATCATGGTAACTGACTCGGAGTATAAGTTACCTCTCTTTCAGGAACGGGCTTGACATACCCTGATTTCTCGGGTTTGACAAACCTCCCATTCTGAAACGGAAAACCCAGAGTTTCTCTCATTTCAGGGTTAACATACTCAGAGTTTTCACTTTACCTCCTTTCTGAAACGGGCCCCAGGAGAATAAATAGGGAAACAAACGAGGAGGGTAACGAGGGAGACACAGGTGGAGCAACTTAAACAATGAGGTAACAAGATGGGCAGGGTCAGACAATAGACAGGAGAGAGCACATGGCACCAAACAAACACAACACAAGCCATGTGCTCACAGAAAAACACAGTGTCATCTGGTGGCCATCCTGGGCACACCAGCTGAAGGCTGTGACAGAACCCCTCCCTTAAGGAGTGGATTCCAGACGCTCCAACAAAAGAAATCCCGGAGTGAGGCGGAACGGAGGTGGATCAGGGGGAGGGATGGCGGGCCAGGCCCGTGTAGTGGAAGAGGGCCTGGACACAGAGGAGGCCAGGGCGGGGCCGGCAGGGCAGGAGGCCAGGGCTGAGCATAAGCCCACCAGGGCGGAGCCGGAGGGACAGACCAGCGAGGCTCCGGCCAAACAGCAACCCCAGCGGGTGACCAGGGACTTGGCAGGAAGCAAGGGCAGATCCGATGACCACCTCAGCGGAGTAAACAAGGCAGATGACCCCCCTAGTGGCTCAGGCAGGACTGCAATGAAGAGCACAGAGAGGTTATTAACAGCCTTGATGGCCGTAACAGGACCGGCAGGCAGTTTAGCAACAGTCTCCTTGGCTGGGACAAGACAGACTGAGAGTTCAGAAGTGGGGGCCACCACACAGAGAGGAGCTGAAGTGGATGCTGCCACCTCAGGAGGTTCTGTAGCAGAAGTCGCCACCTCGGGGGGAACTGGAGCTGGCTCTTCAGTGGACTCTGAAGCAGCCCATGCCCGCAGAACAGCCATGAGGTGAAAGGCAAAGACGGCCTTCTTGATTATGGCAGCAGCAGTGAAATCGGGCAACTCTGTGGGGACCTCTGAGACCACCAGAGTCGGGTCCTACAGGACCACCGGACTTGGGACCACCAGAGTCGGGTCCTTCAGGACCTCCGGACTTGGGACCACCAGAGTCGGGTCCTCCAGGACCACCGGACTTGTGACCACCGGAGTCAGTTCCTCCAGGACCACCGGACTTGAGACCACCAAAGTCAGGTCCTCCAGGACCACCGGACTTGAGACCACCAGAGTCAGGTCCTCCAGGACCACTGGACTTGAGACCACGGAGAGATGCCAGCTGCTCGCACTGACATCAGTTGTGGGTCCGCCAAACTGGACACCAGCTTCAAATGCCCTGGGCCCACCTTTCTGACTTCATGCGGCACGTTCATAATACCCAAGAACACTGAAGTGGTATCCATGATGGCTGAAGACTCTGGTGTGGAGGCAACCCAACATCCTCCAGTGACTAATGGGCTCATCAAGGGCATAGTTAAATAAGTCCTTTAGAGCGGAGTGATTGTAGCCCAGCCCCTCTGCAGCATTCCTAAACACTCCATGGAAAACTCCCTCAGATCAGTCCCTCGTTGACGGAGGGAGCTCAAGGCATTGAGCTGGAGCATGCGCTGGTAGAGGGGGCTAGAGAGAGTGGAGACAGGTGGATGGCGCAAGCCCTTCTTCCGCTGAGTCCTCATTATGGCTGATCTGTTCTGTCACGGTGCATGTGGAGAGATGAGGCAAGGACTCAAGTTGCAGGAAGAATGGTCTTTCTTTTTTATAATAAAATGAAACGAAAATGAACAAAAACCACCCACGGGGGAAAAACAGGCAGGCAGGCAGGCTAGGAACTGCACTACAGGCAGACATAACACACACAACGTAAAAAACTGATGAAAAACAACAGATCAGCACAAGACTGCAAACACCAGGGGCCCGTTCTTCGTACATCGCTAACTCGGTTAGCTGGATTTGATTGTTGATGATTTGGCGTGATCTTGGATTGTTTGGTTCTTGGAAGCTCATCCCGCAGTTGCTGTCATAGCAACAGGTCCGTAAACTTAAACCTGCTCGGGAGCAGGCTTATTTCATGTAAACAGGATTAGATGGCATCTTTTTAAGCAGAATTGATACTTAAAATCTGTCCGCTACCACCGCGACTTTATTACAAGAGTACCCTACTAATCCAGGGACAATAATTTAAAATAATAATCATTTAAAAATTAATTTAAAGATAATATAATAATGTTGTGTAGTCTTTAATACTATATACACAGCCAGTTTTACACAGCCAGAAGAACGGGCCCCAAGGAGAATAAATAGGGAAACAAACGAGGAGGGTAACGAGGGAGACACAGGTGGAGCAACTTAAACAATAATGAGGTAACAAGATGGGCAGGGTCAGACAATAGACAGGAGAGAGCACATGGCACCAAACAAACACAACACAAGCCATGTGCTTACAGAAAAACACAGTGTCATCTGGTGGCCATCCTGGGCACACCAGTTGAAGGCTTTGACACACCCTCAGTTAAAGCTGTACTAATAGCATCTCATTGCAAATTTGGAAAATTATCCAGTGCGGTATGGTTTGCGGTCTGTAGATTGGTTTCTATTCAATGTGTTTGTGCAGCGTTCAGCAATGTAGCCCATCACAGACATATCTGTTGATTTCTTGAACACAACAGACAGTCAGAGGCGTTTAAGTTAGAATCCACTCACCGCACAAATTACAGGAGATTTTGTTCATGTGTTGTGTTCAGCACGAATTATCTCATTACAACAAAGTGTAGACATGATGTAAATAAGAGATTCATTGTGCAGCATTGAGAACTTAATTGATTATAATGTAACTTTGTGAGGTCGCGATGAACTAAGATGAGTGATTATAAGGGAGTGCTCTTTGCGCCATAGCAATGGACGGCTAATATATATATATATATAGAGAGAGAGAGAGAGATAGATAGATCACTAATTTAAGAAGCACCCTCAATGATTTGATTGTGGAGCCGGGTCTGCTAGTGTACCAGTGGTTTTTTTTGTGTGTGGTTTTTTTACCATTAAAAAGTTTGTCTTGTATAGTCCATTTTTGCATGCATGCTCTGTTAAATTATTGTGCAATAAAACACTGTCTACACAAAACAACTTCAAATATGACAATTGAAGCTAACCAGAGGGGAGAAAAAATAAAATAAAAAGAGATCTCTTTAACATCCCAAATGTTTCTGGTAGACAGACATGAGGTTACTTTTACATCAAATGGAGACTTCCCAGATGAAAGAAAAATCAAAAGTGAGTTCTCTTTAACATCTCAAATATTTTTCCTAGACAGAAATTAGGTTAAGATGGAGATTTTTGCTTGAGTCTCCTGCTTCTCAAAGTTGTCTCCTGAGACAAAAAATCTAACACTCTCACATTTGTCTCCTTTAAAGTTTTAGAAGAGACCTCATCATCATCACACACTGTGCTCAGATTTTTCTCCTTAGCTAGAGACTCTGGAACTCTCATAATTGTCTCCTCCAATGCTTCAAACAAGATCTCAACAACATCCCACACTGTGCTCAGATTTTTCTCCTAAACTAAAGATTCTGGTGGTCTCATATTTGTCTCTTCCAGTGTTTCAAACAAGATCTCAGTAACATCACAAATTGTGTTCAGATTTTTCTCCTTAGCTAGAGACACTGGATCTCCCACATTTGTATCCTCAAAAGTTTTGAAGAGATCTCAATAACATCACACATTGTGCTCAGGATTCTCTTAAGCTAAAGACTCTGGGGGTCTCATATTTGTCTCCTTTAAAGCTTTATAAAATATCTCAACAACTTTACAAAGTGTGCACAAAGTCAAGTACTTGAAAGGCTCCAAATAAAGGTACTTGAAAGGCTCTAAATGAAAGGCTCTAAATAAAGTACTTTTTAAAGTACATGAAAGTACTTGAACGGCTCTAAATAAAGTACTAAATAAAGTAACTTTGCAAGTACGTCAACTTATTGTAGTCTACTAATACTCTACTAATACTCTAATGAGAGTTAGTAGACATGTAGGTGCAACATTACTTATTGTCAACAGAATGTTCAAAAGGGACCATCAAAATAAAGCGTTACCGAAAAAAGTAACCCTGGAGCTTTTCTTTACTGAAAGGCAAATAAATGGCTTATGACTCCGTCTTGATTATTAATTGACTTAATTTGATTATTAATACATATTATATGGTAGAAATGTTTGAGCTCATATTGAGACATTTGACATTTGCACACACTGTAAAGTTGTTGAGAGACAAATGAGACAAAGGAGACTAATGTGAGAGCTCCCGGGTCTTTAGTGTAGGAGAAAAATCTGAGCACAGTGTGATGTTGTTGAGATCTTTTCTAAAGCTTTAAAAGAGACAAATGTGAGAAATCCAGTGTCTCTAGCTAAGGAGAAAAATCTGAGCACAGTGTGTGCTGATGATGAGGTCTCTTCTAAAACTTTAAAGGAGACAAATATGAGAGTGTTAGAGTTTTTGTCTCAGGAGACAAGTTTGAAAAGCAGGAGACTTAAGTAAAAATCTCCATTCGATCTTAAAGTAAACTCATTTCTGTCTAGGATAAATATTTTAGATGTTAAAGAGATCTCACTTTTGATTTATCTTTCCTATGGGAAGCCTATTGATACTTTAATTTTGTTTAAACAGAATTGTAAAATGTTTGACCCATGTTACATAACATTTTGTATTGTGTTAAACCCCCAAAAAATAAAGTAAGCACATAAGCAACAACTCTACACACCCTATATTTTGATGTTAGCATGTTGTTTAGCTCTCTTTGTCTTAGCTCTCTCCTTCTCTCTTAGGGGTTGCCACAGCAGCATTATCAGCACAGCATTTGGCCCAGGTTTTATGCCGAATGCCTTTCCTGATGCAACCCAGCACACACACACACACACACACACACACACGCTACTTCTCAGAAACAAAATTGCAAGTGCTTATTAACAGTTCAGTGAGTCATGGCTCCATGGCTCAGGTCGCTCTAACCTGAGATTCACATCTGGGGTTCTCATGTTCGCTGAGGAACATCTCTAGAGAGAAGACCCATAACGGGATGGAGTTTACAGCCAGACAGGAACAAATGTCAGAAAATCTCTAATATATTGTCTTATATTTAATAATGTGACATTTTTCCAAGTAAAACGGGACATTCAACAAAATCAAAGGAACTGATTTTATTTGTCCCCAAATATAGTAAGGCTAAAACTTTAAACCATACCTGACCTATGGGTAACACTGCCGTGATGTGAATTACCCATTTTGCCTCAAATGCCACATGGTTAATTCAAAGGTGTTTACCACAGGTTGTGTCTCATTGATCTCATGTGGTCTGCATGCTCGTTCTGTGTTGTTCTCCGAGCTGCAGTCTCTTTGTGTGAGCGCCACAGGGCCGGGCCGAACGGGGTGCACAGCGGGAAGCGTTGAGCTGTAATTCAGGGGTGCTGAATTAGAGATCCAGACTGCTGGAGACACTCTAATTTGCCCTGCCATGTGCAAAGGCATGCATGGCTCGGAGCACTGGCCTGATCGCATGATTAGCGGGTTTGGCTTAGTTTTAAAGAGGAGGATGAGTCTATTAGAAAACATATGAAGGGGGATTTGAAAATGGTTTAGCCAAACAAACAGCATATTGGATGGCAGTAATGGTGAGCTTGTGAAAATACAGTGAAAATGATTAAAAGACTATAAAGCAAAACATAATCTAACCATACACTCCAGTATAGCCAAATATGACCTGTGAGAGATTCTGGTGGGAAAAAACCTCTTTGTGACATTTGCGATGATTTTTGACTCTTTCAACAAGGTTTTTTAAACTGAACATTAATGGATGGAAATTACAGCCTTCTGAAATGTAAATGACACCACTGTTACATGAGTTCATCAGTGATTATGTTAAATACAGTTATGATGAAGACATCATAACATCGCACTTAAACTATAACGGGATGTTTTCTATGATGATGGTGACTTTCTTCTGAAAATAAAGTCTAAAGTGCTGCTGAATTTCACTGCTGTTGCATCGAGAGCCCAGAAAAAAAGTGGACTGAGCACAGAAACAGCAAAACAGCAGAGAGCAATCCTTCCTACAGGAAATTAGGTAATTAATCAGAGCAGGATGATTAATCTTGAGCTGTGGGCCTATATCAAAAAATATTTTTTTGACGAACACAAAACGAATACTACTGGAGAAACTGGAAATCAGCTAAACATAAATCAAATTGTGTATACATTCAAACTTAGCAAGGGTTTTACAGCCTGAAAAACCTTTTTAAGTTGCTCAAATTTCATAAGAGATCATTTTATCTTTGTATAATGCCATGTAGTTGAATATCTGTAAGTTCTTATAATGTCTTTGCTTCACTTTTCCTCAATAAAAGATGATGCCTATAGAACAAATATGCTGATCTGAACACCCTTTGGTCCCATCAACAACTTCAGGTTCCTGATAAGAAAAAGGTTCTTTCCTCAACATAGTGTGTTAAGGCTCATTCATAACAAGAAAGATAACTATAATAACGATAACTAACTATAATGGTTATATTCGTTGCCACACTAAGCAACAATAATATTCTGTTTATTATAAGCGAGATCTGCAGTTTTGTCGTCTGACCCTTTAAATCCTCAAGCTCTTTTATAGTGATTATTTGCTCTCAAATCAAATCATTGATCAGCTTAAGTATACAGAGCTCAAATAAAATATGACGACTTGTCAAATCACCAAACCTCATGGTGCTTGTGACATGATTTCATTATGTTAAAGGCATAGTTCACCCAAAAATGAAAATTCTGTCAATAATTACTCACCCTCGTGTCGTTCAAAACCTTTAGACCTTTGTTCATCTTCGGAACACAAAATTAAGATATTTTTGATGAAATCCGAGAGCTTTCTGACCCTGCATACACAGCAATGCAATTGAAACTTTCCCAGGCCCCGAAACTATAAGGACATCGTTAAAACAGTCCATGTGACAGTGATCAGTGGCTCAACCGTAATTTTATGAAGCTATGAGAATACGTTTTGTGTGCAAAGAAAACAAAAATAACGACTTTAAACAACAATTCTCTTCCTTGTCAGCGTTTAACACGTCGAATTTCTGAAATCCAATGTCAAATCCAAGAAAAGCTAAAAAACACAATAGACAATTGCAAATACTTTTCTCTCGCGCTGGATGAAAGCACGGATGTGAGTGATGTCAGTCAGCTCCTGATCTTTGCAAGAACGATCACAGAGAACGTCTCAGGTTACGTATGTAACCATGGTTCCCTGAGTAGGGGACGAGACACTACGTCCTCTAGGGGTCGCTATGGGGAACCTAGAGGACGCAGTTCGAAGTTCCCTTGAAAGGGAACTTTGATATTCAAGAGGAGCTGTTAAACATAGCTTCATTACATGGCACCACAAAGGGAGAGGATATTTTCAAAGCTGATGAGAATACGGTACACGAGTATGGGGGCTTTGCTAAACTCTCTGCTGTTGTTACTGATGGAGCACCAGCAATGCAAGGAACAAAATCAGGATTCACTGGACTTCTTCAGAAGAGTGGCATTAACTGTCCAGTACTGCACTGTATAATACATCAGGTTAGTAGGCTTATTTTTATTTAATTGTAACATACATAAAATAAAGTGTTATGTTATGTGATCAGTAAAAAAATATTATTTGCTACAGGAGGCCCTCTGTGCAAAGACTCTGGACTTCGGCCATGTCATGAATGTAGTGACGAAAGTCACTAATCTTATTCGAGGTGGAAACAGGGCGCTCAATCACAGGAAGTTTACTGCCTTTTTGGATTAAGTTAGTTCTGCTTATGGGGATTTACTGATGCATACTGACATCAGATGGATGAGCCATGGCAAGTGTCTGGAAAGATTCTTTGCGCTGCGCAATGAAATCCCTTTGTTTCTGGAGGACAATGTTAAGTCGGACATGAGCGATTACTGCTGCAAACTACGCGATCCAGAATTTCTTTGCGACATGGCCTTCCTCACAGATATGACCACACATCTGAACAATTTGAACACACAGCTACAGGGACGGGCCCAAACTGTTTCAAACCTCTATGCGCATATGAATGCTTTCCAACACAAACTTAATCTTTTTCACAACGGATTTTCGTCCGTTCTGGTAAATTTGACAGACTTCCCTGCCTGCAAGGAGATCCCGAGTCCAAGATTTTTTTTGCCAAGTACAGAAAAGTAATTGAAAGTTTCCAAGAGCAATTCAAAATTCGCTTTCAGGACTTCCACGACATGCAGCCTTGCATAGACCTCGTCGAGGTCCCTCTGAGCACAGCTGTCAGTGAGCAGCCTGGAGAGATGCAGCTAGAACTCTGGGAGCTTCAGTCCGACCCCTTCTTTCAGGCAAGGCGTAATGAGAGGGGGCTTGAATTTTGGAAACTACTACCCGAGTCCTGTTTTCACCAGCTCAGAGATGTAGTGCAGCACTTACATCTGTGAAAGTAGTTTCTCAACAATGAAGCACATCAAATCGAAAGAGAGAAACAGGCTTACAGATGACACTCTATTTCAGCTACTGCAAGTTGTCAGTACAAACTTTGAGATTGACATTGAATCAATTGTGCACCAACAGGACAGGCCACAAGTTTCTCATTGAGATTTCTTTTTGACAGTGTGGACTGTGAATATTCTCTGAACTGAAAGGTAAATGCATGTGTTTGGGGGTAGCATGCTATGGATTTTTAGCACTGAATGGTTATATTCTTATATTCAATAAGGGATATCTTTAATAGTAATATGTGGATTTTGGTAACATGTTTTTGTTAAGCACTTTATTTCAGGTTATGTTGAAAATGTTCTGTAAGCTAGGATCTACATTTGCTTGTGGATGAAGTTGACCATTTAAATTAGCATAATTGCAGTTTTATAGTTAAAATATTTTAAACACACACACACACACACACACAGGTTTGTTTTTGTGAAAAGTGGGGACATCCCATAGGCGTAATGGTTTTTCTACTGTACAGACCGTATATTCTATTGCCCTTCACCAACCCTACCCCTAAACCTACCCCTCACAGGAAACTTTGTGCTATTTCAGATTTTCAATACACTCCATTCTGTGTGATTTATATGCGTTTTGAAAAGTGGGGACATGGGGTAATGTCCTGAAAAGTCACCTTCTCCTTGTAATACCTATGTCATACCCTTGTCATTATACAAATTTATGTCCTCATTTGTCACAGAAACGCACACACACACACACACACACACACACATTGAACTAATTTTACATTGAGTTCCCTCAATAAAATTTCCCTCAATAAGATATTGAGGAAGATGATATAAAATGTGTGAGTGTGAATTAGTAAACTGACCCCTTGGTTTAAAGGACAAAAAATTCTGGCCCTCGTCATTATCATAGTTGCCCATCCCTGCTTTAGAATAATGGTCCGTTATTAACAAGTATCTATACAGGAAGTAATAGGTAGTACTACATTAACACTGAACTTTATACTACTAACTAATATGGACGCAAGATTAACTAAGCAGTAAGTAATAGGAAATTTATGACAAAGGTAGTTCCTTATTAGGTATTCAATAATTACTAAATAAATATATAATCATTGAGAAACACTTGATAGCAATGACCAATTAATAAAGAATAACCAATTAATTACTTATCACAACAGTAACAAGTCTAAAAACTTATTAAATTGATATCAACTCCTCACTAATTATTCAAGCGTTTCCTTGTCAGCCCGCAGGAACCACTAGTGATCTGGATCATTAATTTAAAGTGAACATGTTAACAAGTTAAACAACTTAAACCCTCACTAATACGCATGCCCTTGTCAGCCCGCAAGAACTACTAGTGATCTGGATCCTTAATTTAAAGTGAACATGTTAACAAGTTAAACAACTTAACCCCTCACTAATATGCATGTCATTGTCAGCCTGCAGGAACTACTAGTGATCTGGACCATTATTTTAAAGTAAAAAATGAGCCAACCCTTCAGTAATTCCTCAGGTCCAGAACACTGGTGGTTCCTCAGGGCTGAAAAGGTAACGCTTGAGTATTTACTGAAGGGTTAACTTGTATTTGGGGGGATATAATATTCATAAATTACTTTCTGCAAAGAACCCATTTCAGGTGCAAGCTTCTAAAAAACACATTTTATGACCATGTTAAGAATAAAAAATACAACAGTGTACTTTTTAGACTTGTTACTGTTGTGATGAATAATTGGTTATTCTTTATTAATTGGTCATAGTTAGCAAATAGATCTCAATGAGGATATTTTTATTTAGCAATTATTGAATACCTAATAAGGAATTACCTTTATCCTAAATTTGCTATTACTTACTGCTTAGTTAATATTGCTTGCATATTAGTTAATATAATTAAGTTCAGTGTTAATGTAGAACTACCTATTAATTCCTGCATAAACATGAGCCGCATCCAAAAGGTAAAGGGGGAGGTGTTGCTACAATTTATAATAATATTTTTAGTATTTCTCAGAGCTCTGGTTTTAAGTATAATTCGTCTGAAGTAATGGTGATTCAAATAACATTACCCAGAGAAACAAGTGTAAATGATTGTGATATGGTTCAAGAGGGAGGGAGGAAGAAGACAGGGTCGGCGGACTGGGACGCGAATTTTTATTAAAGTCTCTCAGCAAGTACAACAGAACAAGGCGCTCACTGCACATTCAAAAACTCTCAGTCAATAACTCAGAATATAGCTATATATATGCTTTTCTCCAGTAGCCCGGTTTCCCGTGTTGCTCGCGTTCCCAGCCAGTCTCTCTCTGCCTTCCATGCTCCAGGTGGCCCCTTTTATCTGGTCTCTCCACACCAATTACTGAAACGAGACACAGGTGATTATCATTTGCGCTTGACCTACTTACGCACCGCTCGTCTCCTGCCTCTCTCTCCCGGTGCAGACCTCTCTGAACCACGCCCCGTGCCGATCGCTCTAATGGCCCGATGAGGTCCATGCCAATTCTTTCGAAGGGGACCTGCACAAGAGGGAGAGGGCACAATGGTGCTTTTGGGGTGGCCGGTGGGTTCACCAGCTGACATTCACGACAAGACGCGCACCACCTGCGCACGTTCTCGTGAATGCCCGGCCAGAAAAATCGGGTCATTAGACGATTCAGTGTCGCTGTTTGCCCCAAATGCCCGGCCATCGGATTACAGTGAGCCGCCTGGAAAAGCATTTCCCGGCGGGTTTTTGGTACCAACAATTGGGTTGTATCTTGTTTGACTGAGTGTCTTGGGTCACTCGATACAACCGGTCTTTTATAATAGCAAAATAGGGATAGGAGAGCGGTCGAGCCGGTTGGAGAAGCTGCCCGTCGATGGAACGGACCTGTTCAAAAGCATTTTTGAGCGTTTCGTCCTGGGACTGCTCCAGGGGAAAATCATCGCACGTTGTGCGGGTTGGTCGTCCCTCAAGCCCAGCAGCGCCTGATGGTGCTCCTGGTGAAGACCCGCGAGCGATTGGATGACCTCCGCAAATGGCGATCCTGACGGGGACTGCATGCCGGCGTCGGCGTTCTTCTTCCTTCCCGGGTTTCGGCACCAGTGTGATATGGTTCAAGAGGGAGGAAGGAAGAAGACAGGGTCGGTGGACTGGGACGCGAGTTTTTATTAAAGTCTCTCAGCAAGTACAACAGAACAAGGCGCTCACTGCGCATTCAAAAACTCTCAGTCAATAACTCAGAATATAGCTATATATATGCTTTTCTCCAGTAGCCCGGTTTCCCGTGTGGCTCGCGTTCCCAGCCAGTCTCTCTCTGCCTTCCATGCTCCAGGTGGCCCCTTTTATCTGGTCTCTCCACACCAATTACTGAAACGAGACACAGGTGATTATCATTTGCGCTTGACCTACTTACGCACCGCTCGTCTCCTGCCTCTCTCTCCCGGTGCAGACCTCTCTGAACCACGCCCCCCTCGCCACACATGGCTTATCACACAAGCTGTGCAAAAGTAGTACAAGTAATCAATCATTTGTATTGTATTGCAGATGTACACAAAACTGCTAAGCTCATGATAAATCCCCTGTGACGTTTGTACTGGCTATTGTATACAGGCCACCAGGGCACCATACAGACTTTATTAAAGAATTTGCTGATTTTCTATCCGAGTTAGTCCTGGCTGCAGATAACATCTTAATTGTTGGTGATTTTAATATCCATGTTGATAATGAAAAAGATGCATTGGGATCAGCATTTATACACATTCTGAACTCCATTGGTTAGACAACATGTGTCAGGGCCTACTCATTGTCGTAATCATACTTTAGATTTAATACTGTCACATGGAATTGATGTTAATGGTGTTGAAATTTTGCAGCAGAGTGATGATATCTCGGATCATTATCTATTTTTGTGTATACTCCATATAGCTAAAGCTGCGAATTCAACTCCTTGTTACAAATATGGTAGAACCATCATTTCTACCACAAATGACTGCTTTGTAAATAATCTTCCTGACTTGTCTCAATTCCTCAGCAAATACAATAGCTCAGAAAAAATTGATGGTGTAACAGAAACTATTAACTATCTCTTTTCTAGCACTTTAGATACGGTTGCTCCTTTACGCTTAAAGAAGATTAAGGAAAACAGTTCGACACCGTGGTATAATGAGCACACTCGCGCCTTAAAGAGAGCAACCCGGAAAATGGAGCGCAGCTGGAAGAAAACAAAACTAGAGGTATTTCGTATTGCATGGCGGGAAAGTACTTCTACTTATAGTAGAGCTCTTAAAACTGTTAGATCTACTTACTTTTTGTCTCTCTTAGAAGAGAACAAACACAATTCAGACACACTCTCTGTCAGTTTAAATCTAGATTAAAGACCCATCTCTTTAACCTGGCATACACATAACACACTATCACATTTCTATAAATCAAATCTGAAAAAGGATTGTTAGGCTGCATTTATTAGGTCAACCGGAACCGGGAACACTTCCCATAACATACGATGTACTCGTTACATCGTAAGAAGAATGGCATCTACACTAATATTAGTTTCTTTCATTCTTATTCCAAGGTCACTGTAGCCATACAGATCCAGTCTGTATCCAGATCAGATGGTCACCGTAGCCACCCAGATCCAGTCCGTATCCAGTCCAGATGGTGGATCAGCACCTAGTGACGACCTCTACAGCCCTGAATGTCAGCGGAGACCATGTCAATTAGATTCGTCCCAGAGACAGATCCCCCTGCAAAGACCTCAGCACCTCCATGACCATTGGCACAAGACCACGGGAAACAGACAAGACCTCTGTACCTGTGTTGCAGCCTGGAATTAAACCACGCCATGCTGGTTTCGTCTGGCCAGAGGAGAACTGGCCCCCCGACTGAGCCTAGTTTCTCCCAGGGTTTTTTCTCCATTTCTGTCACCGATGGAGTTTTGGTTCCTTGAATCATCAATGAACTGACTTTAGCTGAAAATGACTCTGTTATTGTCTTCTTGCATCATTGACAAACTATTTTCCTGTTTGACACTGTAAAGCTGCTTTGACACAACCAGTATTGTATAAAGTGCTATACAAATAAAGGTGACTTGACTTGACTTGCATAGTTACTTGTTAACAACGGACCATTATTCTAAAGTGTTACCAAAATATCTTAATTTGTGTTCCGAAGATGAAAGAAGGTCTTATGGGTTTGAAACAACATGAGGGTGAGTAATTAATGACAGAATTTTCATTTTTTGGGTGAACTATCCATTTAAGTTACTTGACCTTTAAGTTTTGGCATGTACAGTAACTCTTCCCTCATGTTTGAGCATTAGACATGAATGATCCCTGAAATTGTGTATCTTAAGAAGTTTTAATGAATGTAACCACATTAAATGTGACTCAAATGTGACTCAAAAATCACTTTATACTCCAAAGAGTGAAAATAGTTTTTCCTTCATAGAAGAGTTCAGCATGTCCAGAGAGGGCTGGTTAAGCCAGACTCCAGTTTCTAGAATGAATGGGGTTGGGAATACAATCTTAACACTATAGTGACATACTCCCAAGACATCCAGAGCAAAGTATAGTTGATGGCCCCCATCTGAGATCCACAGCCGAAACCATCAGATCATATTGAACAACTGCACAGACAATAATACATGTCTGACAGTGAGTTAGACATTTGAAATTGAAAGCATGTTATTGCAAATTGAATTTGTATTTACTGGCAGTACATTAGGAAATGTTGGCGTGTATTGTTTGAGGAATGCTCTGAGATGAGTAATAAGAGGTGTACTGACCTCAGAGCAATCCAAGTCTGGTTTCCGTGGTGAGAGGCGTCCACAGTGAACCCCACACCTGGGAAAGTGTGAAGTGGGAAAGACCTGCAGCTCTAATTAGCAAACGAGGGAGACACTTAAGTTTGGAGGTGATGGACTGCCAAAGGGGACTCGTTAGTATGAGCATTACTAAAGAAAACACACTGTATAAAGCATTTAAAATGTGCTTTGTGTAGTAACATCTAAATTAACAGGTTTTACTCAAGTCTAATGTGTTAGACTACCGGTCAGAAGTTTTTTTTTTAAATCTCTTATTCTCACCAAGGCTGCATTTACTTGATCAAAAATACAAAAAGTAATATAGTAAAATATTATTACAATTAAAAAAAATAAAAAAAATTCAATAAATATATTTTAAAATGGACAATTTTGCAGTGATTGGCAAAGCTGAATTTGACTCCAGTCTTCAGTGCCACATGATCATTCAGAAATCATTCTAATATGCTGATTTGCTGCTCTGAAACATTCCTTTTTATCATCAATGATGAAAACAGTTGTGCTGCTTAATATTTTTGTGGAAACTGAGATACATTATTTTTTAGGATTCTTTGATAAATGGAAAGTTCAAAAGAACGTCATTTGAAATAGAAATCTTAGCATTATAACTGTATTTACTGTCAGCCCTTTGTATTTTATGTCTGTTACAATAAACTTTGATTAAACATTCTAGAATGTTGTAATTATTGAGCTGGACAAATTCTGTCTCTATATATACACCATGACCAATACAAATACTATGAATGTTATTGCTGAGTATGTGACAATCTGCCCTTGTGAAATACAGTGGCATTTCCAAAGCACTTAAAAGCAGAACAAACTGCCATTAATGTAAAACAAATCGTTATCTTGAAGGTAATGACAGTTATTTACTGCAAAATTCAACTCTCCCAAAACAACCCACATCTTTAAGGCAGTCATTATGCATTATTATACCCTCCATCTACTTTGTTACTTCATAAGTGCAAATAAATTTTTATTTGAAGCTGTTTTCCTAAGCACTAAAATTACAACAGTAAGACCAAACAACAATCTTCTTAAAAAGTATGATCTGTGTTGATTTATTAGATATTAATTTAATTACATTTTAAATTAACTGAGCTAATAAACTCTTATTTTGTTATTGTAATTAATTATCAAAAATACATTGTGTGATACATTGCTTTTGGAGTAAAAGCACTATGCTACAGGGATATCAAAAAATTTAAAAACCAAAGAATGTTAAAGAAAGTATTCTTGGTTACATCTGAACTAATACTAAGTATCAATGTCATATTAATGAATATAATATCAGAGTTATTTACTGTAAATATGGATATGTAGCAATATCTATATATTGACATTACAAAATCAAAAGGTGTGAGATGTTAAATACTTTTACAAAATCAAATACAAAATCAAAAGATGTGAGATGTGAAATACTTTTTCATATCTCACATCTTGTTTTATGCCAACACACACACACACACACACACACAAGTTCAAATAAAGATGGTTTCAGTTGATAACTGAGTTAAAATATCAGTGAAAGAGGTGATGAACATGAGAGAGAGAAGTAGAGAGAAACCTCAACCACAACCACAATAATGATTGTGCTCCCATGAGCCTAATCAAAGATTTGTACATCTAATTGCTGTCAAGTCAGCGCTTGCCACCTGCTACGCCGTACAGCACATGTGCTTTCCTTCTCTATCAGGAGCTTTTCCAAACCAATCCATCAAGCGCCTGGTTAGAAAGACATTACAACGCAATGTATAGCCACAGACACAGAGCACTGGGCTTTTCAGCACACTCACACAGTTGTGAACATTTTATAAGTTAAAAGACTTACAGGGCTGAACCAATGAAAGGTGACGTAGTTGCATCAGAGTCTTTGCTGAAATTCACAGGGCCAGAGACATTTTTAATGGTTACACTGATTTAAAAAAAAAGGTCATATGAATGTCTAGCTTAGTATCTAAGAGGATTGCCGGGGAAATTTTATCTACTTATCTACAAATTATGAATCATATGTTTTTAAAGAATGGTATGTGAATGGTAAAAATATTCTATACAATATGTACACCACAGTATAAGTCATATTATGTCACATTTGGGGAGTAGTAACATTAAACAGTGATACTATTAACAATAATTTTCAATTTGTGGAGTAGTTTTCTTTACTGTATCAATTTCATTTTTCCTTCAAGAATTGCTGGTTTTTATGGTACATTGTATTGTGGACACACTTCAACAAAACAGTGAACAAAATAATAAGCAAACTTGCTAATTTGATTGCAAAAAAATTGTCTCTCTCATATTGTCAGGATTATGGACTATTCTGTGTGTGTTTTTGCCCATGTGACCCAGTTTCTTCCTCATGTTGATTGTTAATTTGATTCCAGGTGTGTCTCGTTCCTCCCCAATTATCCTGCCTTTAAAAGCCCTAGTCCTTTCAGTTCTTGTTTGTCGGGTCTACTTGTTGAATGTCCTCCTTGTTCCTGTGGATTATTAAAGACTGTGTTATTCAAGTACTCCTCGTTTCCTCATTCCTTGCGCCCCGAGTGAACTGTGACAGAAGACCCGACCGATACAGTTACCTCCGTTTGTACCCTCCATTTTGTTTATCTTTTTACTCAGTTTTTTTGTTTCCGTTGTGTGCCCTATGGATCCCCTCCTTCGCCCCGAATTCATCCTCCTCCTGCTGGAGCAGGGGGAAAACTCGCTCGAGGCTCATACCAGACTATTTCTGGCTGTGGCCCATCTCACCACCTATCCGGGCGACACACTCTGCGCGTTCTATGACACCAGCCTCAACACCGCATGCAGAGCACTGTCGTCCGAAGATGGCCCTCGAGCTGAATTCGCCGCCTTTGTGGAAGTGGACACTGGCGAGAAATGGATCTCCGTTCCCCGCCGGTTCCCAGGAATTAATCGCCAGTGCCACTCCCGACCCAGAGCCCCGCCCACCATCTCCCCGATGCGCAGAGCGCATGCCCGAGCCCACAGCTGATGGAGAGCCAGCCGCGACCGACGAGCCATCGCCAGAGAGAGCAACAGAGCTGAGGATCGCAGCTGAGCCAGAGGCCGTTACGTCAGTCAAGGTGTGTGAGCCGACAACAACACCTGCCACGAGGGAGAAAGCCACGGACGGTGTGAGCGCGGAGAGGAGCTCCGCCCCCTGGATTGCGGCTGAGGATGAGCTGAGTATGGCGGGGCGAAAGGGCCAAAAGGAAGAGGAAAGGGCAGCCCCTCTGCTCGCCCTCAGCCCACCATCATTGCGGGATGAGCCCCGCGGGACTGCCATCCTCCAGCGTCGCCGTGGCTGGAGTCGCCCACTGGAGTCGGTGGCCATTCCTCCTCCATGGCTCCTCTCTCCGTCGGCTCCACCGTGGGTCGACATCATGGCTGTGGCCTGGGTCCTGCTGTGCTCCTCTGGCTCCGGGTCCCTCCTTCGTTGCCCCCCCTGGTCTCTGTCTGCCGGCCTCTTCCCAGATATCCGTCCTCCTCCGGAACCTCCTCCCAAGTTCCCACCCACGCCTCCCTCTGTTGTTGCTACGGTGCGAGGACGCACCTTCTGGGAGGGGGCCTTATGTCAGGAGTATGGACTCTTC
>NW_015627262.1:715721-719068 GCF_001515625.1 Sinocyclocheilus rhinocerous
GTCGACATCATGGCTGTGGCCTGGGTCCTGCTGTGCTCCTCTGGCTCCGGGTCCCTCCTTCGTTGCCCCCCCTGGTCTCTGTCTGCCGGCCTCTTCCCAGATATCCGTCCTCCTCCGGAACCTCCTCCCAAGTTCCCACCCACGCCTCCCTCTGTTGTTGCTACGGTGCGAGGACGCACCTTCTGGGAGGGGGCCTTATGTCAGGATTATGGACTATTCTGTGTGTTTTTGCCCCTGTGACCCAGTTTCTTCCTCATGTTGATTGTTAATTTGATTTCCAGGTGTGTCTCGTTCCTCCCCAATTATCCTGCCTTTAAAAGCCCTAGTCCTTTCAGTTCTTGTTTGTCGGGTCTACTTGTTGAATGTCCTCCCTTGTTCTTGGTTTTCCTGTGGATTATTAAAGACTGTGTTATTCAATTACTCCTCGTTTCATCGTTCCTTGCGCCCCGAGTGAATTGTGACTCATATGTTGGGAAGTCTGATTTAGTCTTCTAATTCCTGTAATGAATTACGTAACCCAGCATGCACCTGTGGTGGTCTGAGTGGACTATCTATAGTTTAAGCTTTGATAGCCTCTAACAACAGGTGTCTGTTACTGTCCACATACATACTGTCTCTCAATATTTTCCACCAAGTTCAGCTGCACTCTAAAAATTTGCTTTTACTGAAGTTAAAGCAACTGTTAGTAATTTCCAGTACAGATATTTGGGTAAACTAGGCATGTTTCACCACTCAGATTCATGAGTTGTGAAATAGCAGTGGTGATACCCTATATTTAATGTCATCACACAACACCGCATCATAGGATTCTATAATCCAAAGTCTGAGCAATCATTTCTAGTATATAAAATGAGGAACATAACAGTTTAGGCCACAGAGACTGAGAATGATTACTTTATTACTGTACATGACAACCTGAGTAGCCAACACACTCTCATTGAAATTGGCAATTATTTCACATTTTGATGAATTGCTGGTGAATTCATGAGTTTGTACAATCTCATTTTTACATTTTTGTATGATATGCTTACACAACACTGAAGGTTAGGTCTGTGGTGGACCTTTAGGCTTAGTTTCATATGTTATTGTAAAAATCAAAGTGAAAAAATTCATACGAAATCAGCAACTTAAAAAGAGATGAGATTGTGTTGGTGCAGCTAAAATTAATCTGTTCTCTCACTCTGCTGTTTTTGTTATTTAACCCTTATGTGTTGTTCGTTTGGGGCATACACTCGAGCGGTTTGTCAGACAACAAAATGTGATAATGCTTTTTTTTTAAAAACAAATGTAATTTTACTCCATTTATTAATGTTTTTACTCTACATTTGTGCAGTTTTGGAAGGATTTATGGTATTTTTTAAATGTATATAAATAAAAAATATATTAAATAGGTTTTTTTTAACGTTTTATGTAAAATACACGTTATAAAAGACCCACATTCCTAATTTTAATTCATAGGGATAACATGGCCATTGTGCCATAGCATAATGGGAAATTGTTTCCATCTACTTGAAAACAAACACTTTTAAAATTAGAAAAAAACATGAAATTTCAACTACAGCCACCAGATGGCTCTAGAGCATTACTCAATGGCCCATTTGCCATTTCCACATAGGTATGGATCTTTTCACAAGTTTTTTAAATTTAGATTTATGTTAAGAGATTATAAAATCATTATTGTAATAATAAAAAATTACTCTTTGTCAAAGTTTAGCAGTTTTTTTGTAGCCTAATCGTTCTGCATTGTGAACGTGTGGAAGGGTTGCCACTTAATTTTCGTGTATTTTGTGGACTGCATTGTGGTGGATTTAGTGATTTTATTTTATATTTTTATTTAACAAATCAAAAAGAAAAAGTATCGATTTTATCATTTCCCCATTCATTTCAATGTAGACCCCAAACATCCTGATTGTGACTTTTTTTATTTTCACACTAACATACAACCAGATATCAATCCAGTAATTTTTTTTTGTTGTTTTTTGTAGAGCTAGTAAGTGTTGACAACCGTATAAAGTGTAATGCCATTTAAATAAAGGGGACATTTTTTTATTTTTTTTATTTCAGCAAACGTCATTTGGGGTCAAAAAGACCCCAAACAGTGCCTAAGGGTTAATGAGACATGAAACTGATAAAAAAAATGAATAATAATTATAATTAAAACTAACTGTTCATTCCCAAACTGATTAAAGAATTGTGTGAGGAAGCTTGCAGTGATTTCAATTAAATTAGCATAAAAAAATCAATTATCAAAACAAAAAAAAACTTTTTTATACAAATTATTAAATTATACATTTATAGAGATTTTGGTAATACTTTCTATGAAGCCCGTATTTTAATACATTATACGGGTATTCTTAAGGCATTATAATGAATGCATAATGCATTATAAAAAATCTTATAATATGTTATATCAATTCATGAATAATCATAACAACAGTTATAATACATCATAATACTTACGTATTTGTGGTTATAAGTTTAAGAGTATGATTATTTATAACACACAATGAACACCATATTAAATCTACTTCATTTACAGAATAATGGACTGTATCATATCTTGACATTGTTTATTTAAGATCTGCACAGTATCTTACTACAGCTTGTGAGTGGTTAGATGTTGAGTGTTTCCTGTGGAGCTAATGTTAATTAATTGATGTGAGCTTAATACTCCAACTGAAAAAAAAATGCAATGTTTTATATGGTTACATTTTATTTTGATGGTCCCCTTAATCAATCGACTATAAGCAACTTTGCAACTACATGCCAACTAACTCTCATTAGAGTATCAGTATGCTCAAGAATGGTAGAATCTAGTATGGTAGAATAAGTTGACGTACTTGCAAAGACACATAATCAGTTTTTTTCTGTTGGTTGACCATCAAAATAAAGTGTTAGCAAATATTTACAGTAGCAGACATACTAATACTCTAATGACCGCTAGTTGATATGTAGTTGCAGAGTCACTTATCAACAGCTGTTTAAAGGGTACCATCAAAATAATCAAACTGACATTACAATAAAAATAGTTCAAAGCAAATGTGTCATATTACACATTCATCTGATCTGATATCTGATAAAATTTATTATTATTATTATTATTATTACTACTTATAAGTGGTCTTTGACCGCTTTAAGTAAAGTAGCATAAGAAAAATGGCAAGATATGAGACTTATAATACATTATAACTATGAACACGTTGCATCCACTTTTACAATGGATTATATTTCTCATAGTTATAATGTATTATAAAGTCTCATATCTTGCCATATTTCTTATGCTACTTTACTTAAATCAGTCAAAGACCACTTATAAGTAGTAATAATAATAATAATAATAATAATAA
>NW_015627262.1:719234-720753 GCF_001515625.1 Sinocyclocheilus rhinocerous
CTACATGTCAACTAACTCTCATTAGAGTATTAGTATGCTCAAGAATGGTAGAATCTAGTATGATAGAATAAGTTGACGTACTTGCAAAGACACTTACAGTCAGTTTATCTGTTGGTTGACGGTCGAGAAAAATGGCAAGATATGAGACTTATAATACATTATAACTATGAGAAATTTAATCCATTGTAAAAGTGGATGCAACGTGTTCATTGTGTTATAAATTATCATACTCTTAAAAGCTATAACCACAAATAGTAAATATTATAATATATTAAAACTGTTCTTATGAATATTCATGAGATGATACAACATATTATAAGGTTTTTTATAATGCATTATGCATTCATTATAATGCCTTAAGAATACCCTTATAATGTATTATAAATACGGGCTTCATAGAAAGTGTTACCGAGATTTTTTTTATTCTTAAGAAAATTTAAATTATAATTATTAATTTAATTTAATTATTAAATGAATTATTATTTAAAAACAGAGCCACACTGTTGTTCACAAATTGTTCACAGTCTAATACAAATTTTTAACTATATATTTACAGAGATTTTTTTTTAATTCTTAACATTTTAATGGTAGTTTCATTTACTAATAAAAGTGCAATACTCTCAGCACTGTTTAACCAATTTTTTTATCATATTTAAATCCATTATGCAGACTCAAAATCATTGCAGAAAAGGCAGTCATCTCAGTAATGGATCTTGGTTTCGAGATTCTAGTTGCTCCTGATGGCTGCAGTTGGTGTACTGTAATTTGATTTGCACAAAAAAAGCATCTGTTAAAATGGCAAGTAATTATATGAGTCGTGATGGCAATTATTCAATCAGCAGCGTTCTCTTCTCATATCGTGACAGCAGATGAGATCTGAGCAGTCACATCACTGACTCACATGCTTGGTGGACCATCTGATCAACGGTTTCTATAACGACCAGCAAGCAGGTCTAAATATGAATCTGGACCAATTTCTATTGGTTTTTCTTGATATGATTCATAGCTACAGTACATGACCACAACAGAGCTTTAAAAGTACTGTTATATGGAAAAGTGTCTGAACGTGATTAATAATCATAAGAATTCACACAGTAAGACACAAATATATTGGTAACACTTTTCAATGAGGTTCCATTTGTTAATCATATTTAATGCACTAACTAACATGAACTAACAATGAGCAATACATTTGTTCCAGTATTTATTAAGCTTGTTAATATTAGTTAATAAAAATAAAGCTGTTCATTTTTAGTTCATGTTAGCTCATATCAATAAATAACATTAACAGGTATAACTTTTGATTTTAATAATGTATTAGCAAAATGCCGAAATTACTGTTAATTAAAGGGTCATATGATGTTGCTAAAAAGAACATTATTTTGTGTATTTAGTGTAATGAAATGTGTTTATGCAGTTTCAGGTTAAAAAAACACATTATTTTACACGTACTGTACATTATTGTTTCTCCTCTATGCCCCGCCTTTCTGAAACACGTCGATTTTTACAAAGCTCATCG
>NW_015627262.1:720974-743873 GCF_001515625.1 Sinocyclocheilus rhinocerous
TATAAAGAATATCTCTTTGGATTTGAGACTTTAGTCTTTGCAACTTTACGGATATTCTTTATGCACCAAGAGCTTGTAACACTTCAAAGAGAAAGGAAAAATTGAAATCGCATCATATGACCCAAATAAGATTAATGAATGATTTAGTAGTATTTTTCATTGTTAGTTCATGTTACCGTAGTTGTAATGCTAACAAATGGAACCTTATTGTAAAGTGTTGTAAAGTGCATATATTCAGAGCTGTTTGGAGGTGAGATGGGAGAAAAAACTAAATATAATAATAACAAAAAAATATATAAAATATACAAATTATTTATATAATTTTTAAAGATTAAATTATATAACATTTTAATTAATTTAATTAACTCTGAACTAACTCAGTACCAAAAGTGTTTCATATTATACTGCGAACAACTGTGTAGTGCTTCATTTACCACGGAACAATTATTATTTGCTTCCCAAGCTTACTTTTTCAAAACCAGCTTGGAGCGTGTATGCCAGCTAAGGACTCTCGGCCAAAAGTGAGTGGAGATTTGTCGCCACTGAATGGCAGGAAATGACCTTAAGAGAGATTTTCCTGAGTAACAGTACCTTTAAACAATATGAAGCATTTCTTAGCCAGTAAATGGCCGTGTTTTTCTGAGCGGACACTTACAACTGTTTATTTTTCAATCAGTTTCAAAGTGGCCACCGAGTTCATTTGTTATTCTGAAGAAGACCAGCTGAACTCTGTCAGGCCAAAAATTGAAAAAGGAATCCAAAATACGCCCACAGATTGATAGCCATAAAAACACACCCCACCGTGAGTACCGATGGAGGCTCGTAACCTCGGTATGTTGAGACAGCTGCTCTGGATGACTTGGGCTCTCAACAGGTTGCATGATTCATCTTGTGAGTTAGGACTCGAGACTTAATCTCCATCCGTGTGTGATTCACCCGCGGCCATTCATTTACATGGCTGTCCAAAGCAGAGCAGCCAAAGGAACAAAACGAGGTGTCATGTAGAGCGTGAGATAGTCTTTTCACAGCGGCGGTGGACAGTAACCTGCTGCAATGGCTTTGCTTATTGTCTTTACTCTGCTTTTTGTAGGGAAGTCTGTGAATGAAGCTTTTGTTCAATAGGCGATTATTGATGCAACGGCAGGGAAGAAATGTGGGATTTCCATAGCATCGTGTTAATTTTAGAGAGCTTTTGATTGGACCAAACTTTGTATACACCCCTATGTGGTTCATTTTCCTAAAAAATAACTTTTTAAATGTGTATATCCAAAAAATAAAGTTTTTATTTTTTCAACTTTGAGAAGTACACTAGGCCTTGAAGCTTAAAGATATCAAATCTAAACTTTACTTTCTTTGATGTAAGAGAAAAGATAAAAAAAATTACTTTGAAAAAACATTCAATTAGTGCTACTAGGACTGGCAATGACATTTTACTTTTACAATTACAAGTAATGAGCTCTTTGCTCTTCCCCTCGGTGACAGTACTGAAGTTTAGTTGGTTTTGGTTAAAGGGGTCATATGATGCAATTTAAATTTTTCCTTTCTCTTTGGAGTGTTACAAGCTCTTGGTGCATAAAGAAGATCTGTAAAGTTGCAAAGACTAAAGTCTCAAATCCAAAGAGATATTCTTTATAAAAGTTAAGAGTCAGCCACGCCTACCTAAAACGGCTCGTTCTAACACGCCCCCACATACCTACGTCACTATGTGGGAAGATTTGCATAACGTCACCCAAATGTTCACGCAAAGAAAGAAAGAAGACGGCATAACTTTTATTCTCGCTGTAGTATTGTTGCCGCCGCATCATATGACCCCTTTAAGTCCCCCATCCCATTATATACAGTATGTTGCAAATTTCCAGACTTTTCCAGCCATGACTTGCCTAACCTGAAATTTGTTGAATCATTTCTAGTCTGCTATTGTTACATGACTTAAGACAGCAGACCACAACATCTTTATCTGAGTTTTTAAACTGTATAAATACTGTTCTTGAAATACATATTCTGTCTCTGGTTGTTTTCGTATGATTTCCAACATTTATATAATTCAAAAGGTTAAATAAGAGTAATAGTAAACAGCATATTCAACCACCCAGAAATCTCCATAGACACATTTCTGTAAGTTATAAAAACCTTATCTATTATCAGTGTTGGGGAAAGTTACTTTTAAAAGTAATGCATTACAATATTGCGTTAGTCCCTAAAAAAGTAACTAATTACGTTACTTAGTTACTTTTTATGGAAAGTAATGCGTTACGTTTTTAGTTTAGTTTTTAAATATGAGCAGGGCTTGATTGTTTTTAATATAAGAAGTTCTATTTATAGCAAATGTAAAAGCCCTTTCACACCAAAAAGTGTTATGAATAAACCTCAGGTTGAAGGAAAAGTAAATTCACGTCTGTACAGTGGAACACAGAAGGTTCAACACTCTTCAGCAATAAAAAAAACAAAGCACAATTGTTATTTTATCTAAAGTCATTTTTGCTTATTAGTATGGTTGAACTGGATCATCAAAGGTCAGCAGCAAAGACATTAGTTAATAAAATGGGATTAGATACATTTGTGTTATTTAACATAATTAATTATTGCAGGTTTGTGTCATATTCTGAGTTTGCATTTTAATTCATTTTGATGAATACTAAATATGTTTTTTTGCGAGTGGGATGAATTAATGCACATTCACATTTAGTCTAGAACTACATCATGTTCACACAACGCCTCTGTACTTCCGATTTCTCCCAATATGGGGACAGGAGACTTGTCAGTCAATAAATGGGAAAACAAAGTAACTGGCGTTACTTTTTTGAAAAAGTAACTCGGATATTTTCTTGTAAATTAAAAAGTAATGCGTTACTTTACTAGTTACTTGAAAAAAGTAATCTGATTACGTAACTCTTTGTGTACTTGTAATGCGTTACCCCCAACACTGTCTATTATATAAGTATAATAAGTGTATTTAGTATATATTTGATTATTTATATATTCATTCAGAATATTTAGAAGTTTTAAATGTAAAAAACCTAATGTTTTGTAAAATACAATAATTTATTGTACATATATAACCATTATTAAAAAATATTACACATTTTTTTCAGAAAAGGTTTAAAGTTTTTTTTATGAAAATGTTTGTTTTATATAATATTTATTGTGCATATTATAATTATTAAAAGGTCATATTTTTATGTAAAATATCATTTGTAAATAATCAAATAAATAATTTTATCTATTTTATCTATTTTTATTATTATAATTTTATAACTTTATGTATTTGTGATCAAAAATAAAAATATACATATTATTATTATTATTATTATACATTTGTAAATATACTATATTTTAATACAATACATAATATACTATACTTTTTTATGATTTTACATTTTATAATCCCAAGAACTTCCTGCATTGTGCACTCTATCTATTTTTATTATTATAATTTTATAACTTTATGTATTTGTGATCAAAAATAAAAATATACATATTATTATTATTATTATTATACATTTGTAAATATACTATATTTTAATACAATACATAATATACTATACTTTTTTATGATTTTACATTTTATAATCCCAAGAACTTCCTGCATTGTGCACTCATGACCTGGATGAAATTGAGCTACAGCAACTCTAAAAAAAAAAAATTACATATATTTATTCTTATTTATATATTTATTTTTAAAACTGTTTTATGGCATCAAATAAATATTAAAATCACTATTCCAAACATGCTATACCCAAATAGTCCAGCCACATTTTATTATTATTATTAATATTATTATTATTATTATCATCATTACAGTGCTTCTCAACCTGAGGATCACAGAGATATTGCTATATATATAGCAGAGAGAGTGCTATTACAAGTAAACAGTAAACATTGGGGCATCCATCATAAGTAGCAGCTCTTTTATTCTCGAGTCAATCCTAATGGAATTAACCTCACCAGAGTCTTTGTGTTTGTACCATTCCATGGGTTAGTCAAAATCCTGGCCTCCAAACAGCCTTCAGTCACACCCTCCCTGGCTGTGGAAAGCAGTCTCAGAACTTTGACTGGTTCATTCTGGTTCCTCTTGCCACCAACCGTTCAGCACCTCCCTGTACTTGTGTGTGTGTGTGCGCGTGTGTGCGTGCGTGCGTGCGTGCCAAAATCCCCACATGCATCTAGTGCACAAAAGCCACGCCACTCTTCCAGTGAGTCACACAAACCTCTTGGGCCTCTGGATTATGGTGCATGTGGTGAAGCTATCTGTGCATATTTCACTGTATTATGGCTTTGCTATTGAAACTTAGAACATCAACACAATCATAAGAAGAATTGGCTGATTTGACAAGCTGTCATTTAAATAAATGCTCTGATCCACCATACCCAGCCATGAAAACAATTGCAAACATCACAAGGAGGAAATCTATTTATGATCAAAGTGTTTAAGGCATTTCATGAAGACTCTATAAGTCTTTCCCTGAAGGGTAACAAGCTTTCAAGACAGAAAGAGAGCACTGGCTGGTTTGGAGCAGTCCCTCTTCACGTGGGCTGAGGGTGAAGGGTATTAGGGGAGAGGTGAGTGACAACTGTTGCTCCGGGTTACTGAGTAACCAGGGTGATTGCCTCCCTCTTAAAAGACCTCTCAGGCAGAACTTCTGCACTTCTACCCATCCTCCTCTTCTAACCTCAGCCTTTCTGTCTTTCCTTAATTTAGTCAGCACTCCACTGAGATTCTAAGCTATTCTAACTCTACTAACAACCAACGAAACGGGTTGCTTGATAAATGATCCAGTATTATGGTGGGAAATGGTTCTATGTTCCCTTTCCTTCTGTTTTGTCATCTTTGCTCTGTTTATTTACTGACCTTGACACCCACAAGACGCAGTACAACAATATACTAACTCTCCTGTCATGACCCTGAGATATAGATCTACACTAGCGAGCTGTTGACCAGGAGAACTGAATTCTGCGTGACAAAGCTTGGAACTGTTTTTCAAAACAGAGTGGAAACGATGAAGCCGTTTATAGTGTTTGTACTTGTAGTTATTGTTGTAATGACAGGAATAGTCTCTTAAATTCTATATAGAATAAAAAGGTTGAACAAGGCACAGATTTTAATTTAATATTTAATAAATTTTTATTACAAATACTGATTAAATTTTTATTTAAAATTCTTAAGTTTTGTTTCAAAGTAAAAAAAAAATTGTAGAAAAAAATAACAAAATTCTTATTTAAATGTACTTAAAAAAAACTACATTTTCATATTTAAAATGTATTAAAAAAATTAGCATAAGGAACAATTGTTTAAATACTTTTTATTTGTATTAAAAATGACATCTTTGGTCAAAAGAAGCACTTATAATTTATACATTTATAATTGATATAATTGTGTGGTGCCCCTCTTCTCTCAAGAAATATGGTACATAGTCTTAGCGTTTGTACTTGACTAACTGGGGTCCAGGTCAGGAAGCAGACAGACTGGCTAAACCGACCATCTACTAGCCGCCTCATGTCACAAAAGTCAGTTAATTTTTTTCACATAGAGACTCTTTCACCTAGATATCATACTATAGAGACTGTGTATGTTCCCCGAACTAGCAAATACAAAAAACATCCAAACCGATTTAAGGGCAACAATTTAATTGATGTTCAACAAATAAAAAACAGATATAATACAGATAAACACATGATAAAGCTTGGCTTAATGAATATTAGATCCTTTTCTATGAAAGCGCTTTCTGCAAATGATCACAGATCAAAACCTAGATGTGCTCTGTTTGACAGAAACCCGGCTAAAACCAGATGATTACATTACTTTAAATGAGTCTATCCGCCAAGATTACTGTTATAAATGTGAGCCTCGTCCAAAAGGTAATAGGGGGAGGTATTGCTGCAATTTATAGTATTATTTTCAGTATTTCTCAGAGGTCTGATTTAAGTATAATTAGTTTGAATTAATGGTGCTTTATGTAACATTATGCAGTGTTATAAGTGTTAATGATAAATCCCTATTGACATTTGTACTGGCTACTCTATACAGTAGAGACTTCATCAAAGAATTTGCTGATTTTTTGTCTGAGTTAGTGCTGGCTGCAAGTAGTCAATATCCGATAGCTTATGACAACATGATTGATGACTTTGACCCATAATTATATCCATATGCGACCTTTGACATCATAATTGTTTCCATATGCGAAAAACCGGCGTGCGTGAAATCCGGCCGTCAAACAAACTGACAAATGATGTTTTTGTAAGCGACGGAGGATGACAGGTGATAAATTAAGTCCTAAAGGAATGTTTTGAAGATATTGTGGAGCATTCCCATATCCGGACTCTCGTGTGCGGACGTGTCCGTGGTATCAGGTTGCGATACCGGAGTCTGTCTGAGCGATAAAGAGGTCTCAGACTGGTTGGCTGGGGAGGATGCGTACACATTACACAGAACAGCTCCTATAAACTACAAACGTAATAGAGTCGTGGTCTATGGTATGGATATGCAGTTCCAAGCGGATCTAGTTGACATGTCGGCATACTCCAAGGAAAATGATAATAATAAATATTTGCTGACCTGTATCGATGTATTTAGCAAGTATGCCTGGGCTCGAGCTCTAAAGAATAAGAGCGGCGTTGAAGTTACTAAAGAGTTCAAGTCTATACTCGAAGAGGGGCGCGTTCCAAAGAAATTGCAAACGGATAGGGGGACGGAATTTTTTAACAAACACTTTCAAGATTTAATGAAAAAGCACGACGTTCATCATTTTGCTACGGCTACTGACCTGAAGGCCAGCGTCGTGGAGCGATTTAATAGAACGTTAAAAAGCCGAATGTGGAGATTTTTAACAGCCACAAATTCACAGAGATACATGGATGTTTTGCAAGATATTGTGCAGGGGTACAACACCAGTTACCATAAAAGTATTAAGATGAGACCGACGGACGTCAGCAAAGAAAACAAAGGCACCGTATTTCAAAACCTGTACGATGGTATGAAAAAGAAGAACGAGCACACCGCATTTAAATATAAAGTAGGAGATGTGGTCAGGATTTCTAAAGTACGAGGGCCGTTCGCCAAGGGTTATGAACAGAACTACACCGATGAATTTTTCACTATCTCAGATTGTATTCCGCGTAATCCACCTGTTTACAGACTCTCTGATTATGATGGCGATGTCATCGATGGAGTGTTTTACAAAGAAGAGTTACAAAAAATAATCGTGAGCAAAAACAAAGCGTTTAAGGTGGAAAAGCTTTTAGGGGAGAAAAAACAGGGGCGAACTATGCTAGTTTTAGTGAAATGGCTAGGATGGCCCTCGAAATTTAATAGCTATATAGACAAAAAAATCTTTGTTGGACTTACAAAAACCTTAAAACGTACAAACCTTTACCGAAAGAGATCATTTGAGTAAAGGTTTACCATGGATGACCGCGGTTTCTATGTCACGTTGCCGTGCAACTCTTCTTTGTCAGTTTATCCTGAAAATCACATATCTAGTTATACGACCAGATTAGCGAAAACTATAAACCTGAAAGGTGAATGGCAAGTAGGCCTTGCTGAGATTGAATATCCTAGAAGCTGGTACACCCTTAAAGACGACGAAGGGGTTTTCAGCATGCACGTCTTACCATCACCGCCCCAGAAACATGCGAATAAACCAGGCGCAACCGTGTTTAAAGAGTTATCAGGGCTTACCCTATCAAGGAGGTTCCAAATAAATGGCGGGTACTACGAGAACGTTCGAGCCGTGATCACTGCGATAAATGCACTTATTGCACCAGCGGCTGTAATAGGTTACGATCGATTAAAAAACAAAGCCCAACTGGTCGCAAACCCCAACATTTCGGTAAGCTTCTACGGGAAACTCGCCGCTATTTTAGGTATGAAACCTGACATGGCTTTAGGACGTGACGCCTACCATGAAAATGCCAATTTTACAATGAGTGTTATCACGGACGCTCCTCATCAAGCAGATATCAACGCGGGTTTCTATACAATGTATGTTTATACCGACATTATCGAATACCAATCAGTGGGCGATTCGTACGCCCCCCTTTTAAGATGCGTACATATAATGAGGTGAAGCAATGATACCGTCAGTGTTAGATACGACAAACCTCATTACGCATCGGTCAACAAGTCTCTCATCACAGAGATAGCCGTAGAATTAAAGGACGACCAAAACCACGAAATACCATTTTCTTACGGGAAAGTCATTGTAAAACTACACTTTAGGCCAGTGAAACAATCTGTGCTTTAAAAATGGCTTATTACACCCCACGAGGGATGAACACCGCTGACTATGTCGACTATTATCGAAATCAGGCGGGGGGTGGTCTACCCGGATATGCTGGAGGAGCCGTTATGTACGAAGCTGGCCTAGGAGGACTTTTCAGAGGGTTGTTTAGGTTGGCAGTGCCATTGTTAAAAAGGGGGTTCAGCATCGCTAAACCACACCTAAAATCGGCCGCTAAAAATATAGCAGCCGACGTCGTCTCAAACGCTCTGTCAAGAAAAGAAAACAAAGCGCGCCCCCAAGAAGGTCTCAGTCGCACGCAGAAAGCGTAAGAAGGCTGTGAAACGACACGTTGCTGTTAAAAGATCCGTAAAAACCATATTCTAGCATGGCTCTACTGCACCGCATGTCAACTAGATCCGCTTGGAACTGCATATCCATACCATAGACCAATGTATTGGGATCAGCATTTATTGACATTCTAAACTCTATTGGGGTTAGACAACATGTGTCAGGACCTAGTCATTGTCGTAATCATACTTTAGATGTAATACTATCACATGGAATTGATGTTAATGGTGTTGATATCCTGCAGCAGAGGTGCGATGATGTCTCAGATCATTATCTAGTCTCTTGTATACTCCATATAGCTAAAGCTGCAAATTCAGCTCCTTGTTACAAATTTGGTAGAACCATCACTTCTACCACAAAAGACTGCTTTGTAAATAATCTTCCAGACTTTTCTCAATTCCTCAGCAAATCAGATAGCTCAGAAAAACTTGATGTTGTAACAGAAACTATGGATTCTCTCTTTTCAGGCACTTTAGATACAGTTGCTCCTTTACGCTAAAAGAAGATTAAAGAAAACAGCCCGTCACCGTGGTATAACGAGCACACTCGCGCCTTAAGCCCGGGATACACTGCACGATTTTTGGCTGTCCCAGACGAAAGATTGCCATCGTGAAGCAATTGTGGCGATTTCTGTGATCGTGGCTCTTACCATCCCAAGTTGTCCTCTTTTCCCGAGCGGGTCCATATTGCCCTCTTCCGCCGGCGCCTCTTCTTTGTTTCAGCACACATGAAAAGCACAACTGCCAAAGCACGATCCATCTTGATGTGCCGATATTTGTTTACCACTAGTGCATGCTGATGACGTTGCGCTAACGTGTGTGGCAGCCGTCGCAGCCTACAATTCAATAGGTGTCATCATCGTACAGTCTACATGCTTGTCGTACCCAAGTTTAAATGATCCATGTCGCACAGTGTGATAAAGTAATGATCTTATAGGATTGCTAAAATCGTGCAGCGTATCCCGGGCTTTAAAGAGTGCAGCTGAAAGAAGAAAAAAAAAACTAGAGGTGTTTCGTATTGCATGGAAGGAAAGTACTTCCTCCTGTAGAAAAGCCTTAAAAACTGCTAGATCTGCTAACTTTTCATCTCTTTTAGAAGAAAACAAACACAACCCCAGGAATTTATTCAGTATAGTGGCTAAATTAACAAAAAATAAAGCATCAATAGGCTCTGCCATTTCCTAACAGCACAGCAGTAATGACTTTATGAACTTCTTTACCTCCAAGATCGATACTATTAGAGATAAAATTATAACCATGCAGCCGTCAGCTACAGTATCGCATCAAATATTGTGCTATAGATCCCCTGAGGAACAATTCCTCTCATTCTCTGCTATAGGAGAGGAAGAATTGTATAAACTTGTTAAATAATCTAAACCAACAGCATGTGTGTTAGATCCTATTCCATCTAAGCTACTAAAAGTGGTGCTTCTAGAAGTCATATATCCTCTTCTGAATATTATTATTTCATCATTGTTAAATCCTGAGTGTTAAATTAACACTGCTCAGAGCATATATGGTCCCACTCTAAAAGAGTGTTAAAGTAACACTGAAGCAGTGTTAAAGTTAATGAGATAATTATGTGATTAATTAAGTGCTGATTGATCATTAGTAATGAACACCCGCTGTTAACAAGCATAATCACTGAAGAAACGAGAAACACAAGAACTACAACTGACTTCAATATATAAATGATGAAATCAACTGAAATAAAAGAAGACATTAAATCCCTCAAGATCTCAGCAGAAGATGATTAATCATCTCCACAAACAGCATCACCAGCTTCACTCATTACTAACCAGTTTGACTAGATAATTATGTGATTAATTAAGTGCTGATTGAGCATTAGTGATGAACAGCTGCTGTTAACAAGCAGAATCACTGAAGAAAAGAGAAACACAAGAACTACAACTGACTTCAGCCACAGCCTTAGATGAAATCAACTGAAATAAAAGACATTAAATCTCTCAAGATCTCAGCAGAAGATAATTAAACAACTCCACACACAGTATCACCATCTTCATGCATTACTAACCAGTTAGACTTTATTTCTGGAGTATCTAAAACAGCAGTTCTTTATTTTATTTAACTTACCGTTTTGGTGAATAGTGTTTGCTTTAGTTGTCTCTTGACCCTTGACTTGTTAAATATAAGTTTCGCTTTGGTTGTTACAATTGTGTTTAATAAAGCACATATGTGATTGCAAGGAACTTACAATAAAATTGTTTCATGTATCTTTTCTAATTTCTAATTGTGTTTTATCTAAAGCTGTAGTGCTTTTATGATTTTTGTATTATTGCAGTTCTATGATATGAGACAATGTGAGAAAACTTTATGAACCACTTTTAGAAATATGGCTCATAAAGAGGTTTAAATTCTGGCACTCACAGACATGAAGAATCAGCATGTGAATCTCAGCGATGGTGACAAAATATTCTGATAATTTTTATATGATTTTTGAACGTCACAAAACAAGGCAGTAAAAAGTCACAACAAAAATAAAAGCAAATAGTAAGAATAAAAGAAAACCCTAAGACAATGCAGCTGCATAATTTATTCATGTCACAATGCATTCTGGGAGCCATGGATGAGTTATGATTGGTGCACCCAGAATGCACTGCAACATGAATCTGTCTGATGATTGTCACCATTGTTGAGATTCAAATGCTGATCCTTGATGTCTGTGTCTAAACAGTACAGATGTTCTATACTGGTGTGCAAAGTATTTTTTAAAGCTCTTCATATTTCTTTAAAATGCAGTTGTGATCAGTAATTTAAACTAAATTACACATCACCACTGATGACATCAGTGAATCAGGCTATGCATGACAACTACATCAGTATAAAAAAACAGCCAATATTACTTGATCACATTCTCTCTTGATTTGTCTTGCCATAACAAACGTGTTTCATAAACACAGTTACAGCAACCAGAGAAAAAACTAATGTTAGAAAGTCAAGAGTCAAACTAAAGCAAACGTTTATCTCCACAACGGTGTCTTCAAATTTTATTATTTTCAATAAACATTAACATCTAAACCTCTGTTAATTCTTAATAAGAAATTTTTTGATGCATGACAAAAAAAGTAAAACTGGTTAGTAATGTGTGAGGCTGGTGATGCTGTTTGTGGATTTGTTTAATTATCTTCTACTGAGATCTTGAGAGATTTAATGTCTTCTTTTATTTCAGTTGATGTCATCTAATGCCGAGTTCACATTGCACGATTTTCAAAGACGTCGCATCACTGTTGGTTTCACACTGAACGACTATCTGGGGTAGCATTCAGTTGTTGCTGTGTTCACACTGCACGATGATGGAACGACGAGGGACCATATATGCTATGAGCAGTGTTAATTTAACACTCAGGATTTTACTGTGTAGGATATGTCCCAAAAACTTTCAAAATAACTTCTGGCTGTTATTAAGCCTCTCATTTCTCTTGATTCACAAAAACACAACTTGATCCTACTGAATTAGTTAATTACAGACCGATCTCAAATCTACCTTTTCTATCAAAGATCCTCCGCATGTAATAATCTAGAACACTGTCTACTTGGCTGCTCTGTTAATTCCTCTTCATCAGTTAGGAACCTAGGTGTGCTATTTGATAGCAATCTTTCCTTTAATAGCCACGTCCCTAGCATTTGTAAAACCAAATTTTTCCATCTTAAAAATATATCTAAATTACGACCTATGCTCTCAATGTCAAATGCAGAAATGTTAATTGATGCGTTCTTGACCTCAAGGTTATATTATTGTAATGCTTTATTGGGTGGTTGTTCTGTGCGCTTAATAAACAAACTCCAGCTGGTCCAAAATGCAGCAGCTAGAGTTCTTACTAGAACCAGGAAGTATGACCATATTAGCCCGGTTCTGTCAACACTTCACTGGCTCCCTGTTAAACACTGTATACATTTTAAAATCTTGCTAATTACTTATAAAGCCCTGAGTGGTTTAGCTCCTCTTTACTTGAGCCAACTCTTATCGCATTATAGTTCTTCACATCCGCTGCGATCTCAAAACTCTGGCCATTTGATAATACCTAGAATATCAAAATCAACTGCGGGCAGCAGATCCTTTTCCTATTTAGCGCTCAAACTTTGGAACAATCTACCTAGCGTTGTTCGGGAGGCAGACACACTCTGTCAGTTTAAATCTAGATTAAAGACCCATCTCTTCAACCTGGCTTACACATAACACACTAACACATTTCTAATATTCAAATCCGTTAAAGGATTTTTAGGCTGCATTAATTAGGTCAACCGGAACCGGGAACACTTCCCATAACACCCGATGTACTTGCTACATCGTTAGAAGAATGGCATCTACGCTAATATTAGTCTGTTTCTCTCTTATTCCGAGGTCACCGCTGCCACCAGATCCAGTCTGTATCCAGATCAGACGGTCACTGCAGTCACCCGGATCCAGTACATATTCAGACCAGATGGTGGATCAGCACCTAGAAAGGACCTCCACAGCCCTGAAAAACAGCGGAGACCAGGACAACTAGATGAGCCCCAGATAAAGACCTTGTCTCAGACGACCACCGGGACAAGACCACAGGAACCAGATGATTCCTCTGCAAAATGTGACGCTTACACATAACACACTATCACATTTCTATAATTCAAATCCAATACCGGGACCGGGAACACTTCCCATAACACCTGATGTACTTGTTACATCATAAGAAGAATGGCATCTACATCCGTTTCATTCATCTGTTACATCTAGTCTGTTTCATTCACATTCCGAGGTCACCGTAGCCACCCAGATCCAGTCTGTATCCAAATCAGATGGTCACTGCAGTCACCCGGATCCAGTCTATATCCAGTCCATATGGTGGATCAGCACCTAGAAACGACCTCAACAGCTCTGAATGTCAGCGGAGACCATGCCAAAGATGGAGCCCTAGAGACAGTTCCCTTGACAGTTCCATCAGCACAGTCTAAAGGAACCAGATTAGTTTTATGCACAATTCTGAGTTGTGTTGCAGACTGGAATTAAACCATGCCACGCTGGTTTCGTCTGGCCAGAGCAGAATTGGCCCCCTGACTGAGCCTGGTTTCTCCCATGGTTTTTTTCTCCATTTCTGTCACCGATGGAGTTTTGGTTCCTTGCCACTTGTTGCTTTTGGCTTGCTTAGTTGAGGACACCTAATTTCTGGCAACATTGTTGACTTGATTGCACAGATACTATTTGAACTGAACTGAGCTGGACGATGACATCACTGAATCAATGATGAACTGACTTTAACTGGAAAATTTAGTGTTTTTTATCGTCCTCTTGAATTATCGACACACTATTTTCCTTTTTAATACTGTAAAGCTGCTTTGACACAATCTGTGTTGTATAAAGCGCTAGATAAACAAAGGTGACTTGACTTGATAAAAAAAAAAAACACTATTGTTTAAAGCAGTTTTAAACTAAAAAAAGTAAAAAAGAGGCACTCTCTTAAATATTTAAAACAAAAAGTAAAAAAAGCTTTATTTTATAGTGGAAATTTAATAGTCAATTTCCAGTTAAAGTCAGTTCATCATTAATTCAGTGACATCCAACTCAGTTCATTTCTCTTCCAATAGCATCTGTGCAATCAAGTCGACAATACTGCCAAATATTAAGTGATTATTTAAAAAAAAAAACGTATTTTTTATACTGAATATTTAATATATTATATTATTATATTAGTAAATTTTATTTTAAAAAATCATAATAAAAAATATATATTAAAAAACACCTTTTCCAAGCTCAAGGTCATGAATGGTATAGTAAATATTAAATTTTTTTATTTATTTATTGACAAAAAAACAGACATTCCTAATAACACTATATTATTAATAATTATAAACTAATTAGTCACTGTTATGGTGAAAGTAACTGTCAACATCGTTTCACACTGCCAGACATAAAGTCATGAATGAGTAACCCGACTCTATTATCAGCCCTCTGATGTAGTACAACATGTAATCATGACTCCGGCCAAAAGATTACGCCGGAGCTCTCAGAGCTGAATATTTACAACTGAGCCACCACCTTCCTGCCACTCAACAACAACAAAGGGCAACAACAAGAACAGCATCAGAGGGGGGGGGGGGACAACAATAATCCACAACAGAGCCTGAAGTGGCACTATTTGGAAATTATGTAAGCGGTTTTGTAAAGGTTCCAGGAATCCAGACAAAGTGTTCACATTAGCTAAGCAAACCCATTTCTTTGGCGTTGAAAGGACAACATTAGCACAATAGGGCATCGTTGGCATGTTCAGTACAGTAAAAGCATTCAGGGGCACTGTGAGGGGCGTCCAGCTCTGTACTGTGCAAAATGTGCATGCTGTATCAACACTGTCTCAGATGTTTCATATAAAATTCCTTAGGAGAAATAAAAAGACGGACTGAGACAAAAGAAAGACAAATTGTTGAAATTCAGTACAAGCATAGAGCTATTAAATTGTTTATAGCAGCTTGGATAATTTGATGAGAAATGTTGAGTTTATGTTGAGATTTTCATATAAAACTGTTTGAGAAGAAGCAGGAAACTTACTCAAAAAAGGTCTAAATTTATTCTTAATTTAATTCTCAATTCAATAGCTGTTTTAGATAAACTACTGAGATTAAAAACACTACTTTTCAATTTTTATTTCATAAAGGAAACACATTATATTGCTCAAAAGGTGTCTCTTTCATATCTTAGATGACAGATGAGGTCATTTTTGTTCATAAGTATCATCTTTGTCTCAGTTGTGTTTTCTAAAATACTAATCTATAGAATAAAATAAAAATTGAGACAAAATAAAAACTTTTTTTTTTGCCATACAGTAAGAGTATAGAGCTCTGAACTTAATGTCTCCATTTGATCTTTTCTTTTTTCCAGTATCAATCCTATCAAACGTTTCTCCTAAAATACTTTCATGAGAAAGGTTTTAGTTCATATTGAAATTTATGATTTGCAGGCTAAGCACAATTTGGGATTGTTGACATCTAGTTTATGTATCATCTTTGCCTCAGATGTTTCTCTTAAAAACCCTTGGGAAACATGGGACAAATGAGACAATTCTTGACATACAACATAAGAGCATAGAGCTAGGGATGCCACAATTCTCACTATAATATTGAACCGTTCGGTATGACATCCATGGTTCAATACGTGCTTGTGAATTGCATTTTTTTTTCGGTTTAAATAATTTTCGTGCGTTATATTACTCTCTATTTCTCTGTTTGTGAGTGCCCGTGAGTTCACGTGATGAGATGAGGAAATGCCTCCCCGCTTATAACGTGCATTTGAAAAAGCAACATGCACCAAACATCTTCCATTGTAATGATTTGTAATTTGCACAAACCCATCGAAAATAAAGCTGATTACTGTATGGAATGGAAGGATGCCAGATGGAAGGGCAGTTCAAGTTATATGCCGAGTTATATTTCATTACTCTAATTAAGAAATGCAACAGTTTGGGTTAGAGAACATTTAATTATGTGAAAAGAGCATTAAACTATGTAGAAAAAGCTGCTGCACATTAAAATAGACACCGAATTATATTGATTTAATGTGTCAAATGTTTGTAAAAACATGTAGCCTACACTCATGAACCTTTTATGCTTATAGCTTTACCTGATTGAATTATGTTTGGTTTGGACCACCAAATAGATTCCTGTCTGTCGTGCTGCAGAGTGGTTTGTGATTGTAGGTCCGTGTAGCCCCGCATTTCTGTTGAATCTCTATCTTACTATCACTCTCTATTGTTTAAAGTGATAAAATATAACTTAATTCCCACCTTTTTTCTGATATTATATATCAAACTAATCTGATTAATTTGATCGTTCGCTTTTATTCTAAAACTGCGCGTGCAGCCCGTTAGCATTCATTAGCCGGTTAGCTTGTCATTCGCGTTTCCATTTGCATCTATTGTTTTCTTTTTTTCTCTCGCTCCGTTTTTTCACGAGTTCATCAAACAACAGTGGTAAGTCAGATTCATTCATCAATCACGGTGAGTAATGGCTTCTTCTCCTGCTATTGTTGTTTGCACCGCTTGCCACATGTATAGTTTAGCTCTCTCTGTCTGCGACAAAGGGATTCTCATGTGATAAATGCAGGGAAATAGTTAGGCTGACAGAGAAGGTTTCAGAATTACAGATACGCATCCCAACTTTAATTGAGGATAGTAAGAGTGTGAGGGCTCTAGATACGGCTTTGGATGCAACTAGCTCAGGAAGCCCTGTACATTGTTCAGTTCCGGTTACAGTGCCTCTGCAGCAGGGCAACTGTGAGGAGGCATAGTCGAGGGTCAAAACACCGCTCTTCCGTTCCGATCAAAACATCAAACAGGTACGAGGCATTTGTTGCATCCAGTGGGGACGTAATTACGGGTTATAATGACTTATACTGTCTTTTGACGCACTGCATCGCGCTGCGTAAACATAAAATCATGTCTGCATTTGTGATCGGAGAAAAGACAAACAACAAGCGCTACTCTACACTGTTCAAAACTCGCGTTTGAATCGTCAGTGGCAAATCCTTTAAATATAAAAAATGTACTTACAGTGTGTGAGTCAGAACAGCCGGCATTGTAGTCTACTCTACCAGGATCAGGAAACAGTCCTCCATAAAATGCGCTGCACACATCTGAATATTTGGGTCGAAGTGTTCTGGAACAGTGTTGTAAATACAACTTAACCACTGATTTCTAGTCGTGTCCTCTTTTGGAAGTTTAACCTGGCTTACACATAACACACTAACATATTTCTAATATTCAAATCTGTTAAAGGATTGTTAGGCTGCATTAATTAGAACAACTGGAACCAGGAACACTTCCCATAACACTCAATGTACTTGCTACATCGTTAGAAAAATGGCATCTAAGCTAATATTAGTCTGTTTCTTTCTTATTCTGAGGTCACCGTAGCCAATTGAGTGTTTACTATTGTCATTTTGCAATAATGACACACTATTTTCCTAATTAATGCTGTACAGTTGCTTTGACAAAATCTGTATTGTTAAAAGCGCTATATAAATATAGGTGACTTGACTTGACTTGGTAACACTTTATTTTAAGGAGTCCTGGTTACACATTACATGTACTTACTATTATAATAACAATTAATTATGCAGAATTGCATGCAAGTAACCCTAAGCCAAACCCTAACCATATAGTAAGTACATGTAGTTAATTAATACTACTCAGTACTTAAATGTATAATTACACTGTAACAAGGGCACCTTAAAATAAAGTGTAAACATATGTTTTTATACTTCATGTTTAGCTGGGTATTTTTCTTTGTTTTCTTTTGCCTTTACCATGAAAATTAATATTAGTTCAATAATTTACTGTTCTGCCAGTTTTTCCTTTTGATGTTATAGCATTGATTAAGAATTAAAGTTGTGTTTTTGACTTTTTTGTATGCGTACGTCTTTTTGTCGGGTGCTGTTGCCATGGTGAAGCATTATTTCGGAGCTCCATTGATCATGGCTTCACATAGTTGTGGTGCACATGCTCAACTCAGAGTCAACCTACTCAGAGTTGATTGAACTAACTCAATTCAGCAGTTCTGAATCCGAAAACCTGAGTTTCACATCTCAAGTCAACTCAGAGTTGGTTGAACCTCCTTATTGAAACAGGCCCCTGCTGTCCAACAAAAGAGAATATTATAACATGTTTACACTCTACAACATCAGTCGAATGTTTGAAATAATTTCCTTTTGTGATCTGATGTGGCTTCTTATCACAGAATGAGGCAGAAAGTATATTTTATACTGTAATAAAGGCAATGTCGATTAGCAATGGATTATAAATATACTTAATTATTATAAAAATACCCAAGATCATAGATAATCTATATATTGTCTCAGTCACGTGTTTATTGTCTTCATATTTCATCATTCAAAATGTTTCTATCATCTTTTTATTCAGTCACAGCGACAGCTGGAAAACTTTATCCATAAGGTCATCAAGCATTACTTCTGTGAGATGAATGTGGAGTTTCTGCGCAAGGGCGCACTCTGGCATCCAGTATGAATTAACTGAGGTTTGTATTGAACTGTGGGCTAACTTTATTGTTGCATCCCTATACAGAGCTATGAAATTAATCTCCATTTGCTTTTCATATAATCTCACTGCCATCTAGGAGAACCAAATGAGATATGAAAGAGATCTAACTAACTTGAGATCCTTATCTCTAATGTGTTTATCTATTTATAACTGCTAACTGTGCAAAAACAAAATTATTTTTTCTCCTAAGCAAAAGTACAGCTTATATTTTTGTTCTCAAATTAAAAGAAGAAACTGCAGTATAATATTGACGTGGCACCGCACGGTCCAAATTAGTTGGAGAGTGTTATAAAAAGTTCCACTCCCATTTAGAGTGTCAGAAATGCAGGCAATGTTTTTTACAGCTCTTTAGAGTTAGTCCAACCATGAGCGTCTGGCTGTATGACAGAGCAGTGAATAACCACATGAAGAAGAGACTCGATCGCTCCACTGAGCTTCCCGCTACAATCTCTGGGACACCATGTCGCTGTTTCAAGTTACGTTAGATAAGCCTATTTTCTCACTCTCTTTCACACAGATGTTCTTCATTATGATAATAAAGGGCAAAAGTACTGCAACTCTTTCTCTTTAAAATCAAATATTGCAATTACTAAAGAGCACAGGGTTGATTAAGTACTGGCCCCCTTAATGTCTACTGTGGTTACAGCCCAGACAGAATATTGTATAGACATATGGGTGGACATGTTTGACTTGAGCCTAGTGGCCACGCAGAACACCTTAGCAGCCACATAGGAACATTCTGGCAACCACCCACAACTCATCATCGTGTCAGGGGAAATCAAATTTAATTTGCAACTGCTGCAACATTTTTTATCATAAGCCATAAGTCTAAGATTTAAATAAAGACAAAACAAAAAATTCTAACATTTTATTTTACATTAAATATTTTGTTTTATTTTATTTAACAATATTTTAGTAAACCTGCATAATTTGCTATAGTGGACCTCCAAGCTACTTAAGACGGATTAGACAAAAACAAAAGCCTACATCCTTCATAGATGGAAGCAGCTGTGATTTAGGTTAAAAACGCATAAATACTCAGTACATATCAATTGATCTGTAATAACAGTTAAAACAATAGTGACCGTGTAATAAAAACAGTTCGACATTCGACATTCCTATCGGATCCAATATATTCAGCACAACATCGTCTTTTACTTTCAATCTTTCTGAAAATCCTTTATTGAAATGTGTCTTGTTTGTTAACGAATCCGCGGTAAAATTAAGTGAACAAAGGACCAAGTTCTTACTGACGCGGTCTGGATCTTCATTAAAAATAAAGTTCATCCACTCTTTCCTAATGTTGGGATCAGAAGGAACGCAATGCAAAGACTGTGTTTTTCCACAACTTGGCACTGTACAGCAGTGTCTTGTCTTCTGAGCCATCTTTATCGTTTGGTTTCTGCGTAGACCTGCGTTTGCCTCTCTCGTTATTTACACTACATGCGCAAATCGGTGAGGGGGGGCTAAACGGGCAGTGATGTAGAAGCAGGCGTTGATTTTCTTCTGCGGAGGCGGTGTTTAGCCACACTATTACGTCATAAAGTGGCACATTCCACAACCTGTCGTTTTGGCAGACTGGCTTCAATATAAGCTGTTTTTAGACTAACGAGAAAGTTTTGAGTTCTGAAATTACAGGATGTTTTTATAGTACAATGACCTCTTATATGTCAAAAGATCAAGGGAATTTTGATTTCTCAGTTCATGACCTGAACATGAACACAAAACAAAAACAAAACTTTAAAGTTATTTTTGTAAACCTGAATAATTTGCTGTGGACCTTCAATTTAACAAGGATTAAGACAAAAACAAAATGAGAAGACAAAACAAAACTTTAATGTCAGGATATATTTGTAAATCTGCAAAATTTGCTATAGTGGACCTTCTTGCTCATTAAGACAAAAACAAAGCATAAGAAAACCCTTAAAACAAAAACTTACAACCAAATAAAAACCCCAAACAAAATTCTAAAACAAAACAAAAATACAGAACAAAAACCCATAACAAAGCAAAACAAAACTTAAATGTTAGGATATTTTAGTAAACCAGTATAATTTGTTATAGTGGACCACCTACCTACTTAAAACAAAACAAAACTTATTCAAAATAGCACAAAATAAAACCCAACCCTTACACTATCCCGAAACAAAACAAAACAATTTAAAAATCAAGATATTTTTTGCAAAACTGCTTAATTTACTATAGTGAACATCCTGCTTAAGATTTTTTACTCAAGAAGGTAGAATCATGACAATGTAAACAATGACAATTTATTGACACTGATAGACTGGATGCCTTTCACTTTAATGAATTAGATATGCAACAGATCAAGATCAGATCAAGCAATAGGATTCAGTCTGAAGAATGCCTGACATCATCCAGAGCTCGTGGCAGCGCTGGACAAAATCTGATTTAACCACTCCTTCCTATCGAACAAATGGCCTTTATGTGCACTTCCAAAATCAGTTTGACCCAAATCTCGACTCTCATGCACCATTCCTCATTTGCATACTATTCATGTGTGTAAATAATGAACAAGAGGGTGTGTGGCTAAAGACTCAGACTTATAACATTTTAGCATGTCCCAGTATCTGACCTGCTCTCTCATTTTGACCCAGAAACACATTTTGAATTACATGCACTTAATGAAAATCAAATTTAAAAATAAATAAAAGCAAATAAATATGCATGAGACATAAGTCGTACTGTATATTTCAACATACCCTCTGATGTTCATTCATATTGTTTTTGTATAATAATAATAATAATAATAAAAATTTCATTTGTTTGCGTATGCATTCATATTGTCGTTGTATAGTAAGAATAAGTGGTGTAGTAACTGGAAGTGCTGCCAGTGCAGGCCACAGCAATCTGTCACACCGAATTAAAGAGAAGAAAAGATGTTTATTGTTCGAATTTTGTAATATAAAATGACATAATTCAAAACTGAGACTTTATCAAAGATATACATATTTATATAAAATACAAACAGAAGGATATTTTTGCTTATAATTGCATTTCTTCACAAATAGTATTATTTATATACTTATTATAGCATTTATTACTATTTTGAATTAGCTTTTATTTTTATATTTTTACGTTTAGTAATTTTGTTATGTGCTTTTGTCATTTTTATTAGTTTGTTTGCAATATTTCTATAATATTTTTTTATTTCCATTTTAGTTTTAATCAATGTAGTACTTCAGTTGCCAAGGCAACATTTTTAAGTTTTTTAAGTTTAAGATTTTAATGTAATATTTATATTTTATATCAGCTTTATTTCAACTAACAAAAATAAATGTTCATAGTTTTATTCTTAGTTAACAACAACAACCTTGCAAACAACTCATTGTGACTGATCGCAAAATGATGGCATCACATATTGTCTAAGAACACACTCAAAAGTATGTACCTAGTGCGTCTAAGGTGAATTGGGACACAGCATGGGGCAAAGTGTTCCAAGCAAAACTGATCTCCTGCCAGCTGTAACAGACAGTTTTATGTATACTGAAACCAGTTTCACTGCAAAGTAGGTCAAAAGGGCAAATTCAGGGCATTTCTGGTTAATCAAGAGAGAACAGACAGAGAAATGGACGGATGGATGGATATGTCATCTGTGTGCACTGAAGTGTTAACCCTAATGGTTCCTCTTACACCTGCTCATGGAACACAACACCTGTTGCACACCGGTGTGGTGGCCATAAACACATGCTAATGGGAAGGAATGAGTGTGTGTGCGTCTAGTTAAATATGGCCATGTGCTTCATTGCACAATGATACATGCACAAGCCTAAACCACCAGATGGTGTAATACTCATTAACACAGAACACTTTCATGAGCAGGTATAAATGTTTATAACACAGTTAGGCACTTTTTACGAACCTTTTAGTGGGAAGCGAAGGTGTAAAATAATAACTGATAACTGGCGGCCGATCAAAAGAGTCATGTTCATAGGTGGTGTTTGTGTACTTGTTGTGGTAACAACTAGAGTTGGAGTCAAGACCAGGCAATACAAGACCTAAACATCCGAAACCCAGACTCAGACTAAAGGCTCGGTCCAACAAGGACAATAACTACAATGATAAACTGTAACTATATAGTGTTAATAGTCATTCTAATTCAGTTTTAAGTTTGAAAGTTTTAAAGCTCAAAGTTTGACAAAAGATTTAATTTTTAAAAAATATATATATTAATGTGAATGCCTCTCTTCCGAAAACAGATAGAAAATCTATTCTATATGAGAGTTATTATTGTTAACTAAAACCATACAAAACAAACAAACAATAACT
>NW_015627262.1:744069-756430 GCF_001515625.1 Sinocyclocheilus rhinocerous
TATATATATATATATACAGTATATATAACCAATGATACTAAAATATAACACTGCTCTATATACAAAAAAAAAAAAAAACTCTGTGGGGACTCGCAGCCTGTTGCAACAAACAACTAACATTAAGAAAGCCCTTAGATAATACCCTTACAATTATAACTTATTTTGAGCAACAAAACCTGTCTGCTTATAAAAAGCACCTCATCAACTTTCGTTTGCTGGACTATGTTAGTCAGTGTTGATTGTGGGTATGGACAGGTTGGAGTGGGTTATGTCTAGATGTGAATCCAGTGGTCTATCCACAGCCATGATGTCATCACCTTACAGAGTCCAACACCTCAATATTAACCCCGCTTAGATAACGTCTCATAGCGTAACATTTAAGAGCATGTAAGAGTTCTGGCAGTACAGTGCGGCCTGCAGAGAGAAACTTAAAATAAACTTAACTGCATATAGTTTCTTAAAGCCCAAACTAGTGTTGTACAGTGACCCAATTTGCACACTTAAGCCACATTCACTTAATGTACAAATGTGGATTTAAAATAAAATAAAATAAAAATAATTGTAATAGATATTACCATACTTCCACAGTTGATTAATCACAGTGCATTAGGACAATTGTTTTGTATTAGTGTTCTGAAATATTATGTTTAAATATGCAAACAAGGCATTATCTAATTAAATCAGCATGAATTTGCGCACATTTTCAGAACAGAATCTGAACCAGGATCAAAATTCTTGTTTCATTTTGTTGAAAATTTTGATTTAAAGATTTTTAGAGAAGGAATTTTGGATATCTCTTTTTACAACGATGCGCAATTGTGTGTGTTTTATCCGGACAATCATTTATTAACTTAATTTATTAAACAACTTAAAAATACAACTCGTACATAAAATGACTTAAATCAACTAACTTAATTTAACTTGAACTTAACCCTATAAAGCCTACTGTATCATATTTGATATGAACATTACTGGATTGAAGCAACTTAGGTCTACTTGATTATCCATGCATCCTTTTTTTTTGAGTATCAATGAGAGTGTGATACATCAGGCTTTTGCGGAATGTTTAATTGTACACCTCTGAATCATCACTGTACTGCATTGCATTATATGTTTTTCCCCACACAATAAAAACTACAAAGACTTTGATCATAAAACTTAGCATTTTAATATCATCTTACTAAGACATACTATTGGGAGATACAGAGTGACAACTGATATTTATATGCATTTTAAATAGTCTGCTATATTGTTATAAACAGTGTTGGGTGTGACGCATTACAAGTAATGTCAGTTACGTAATCAGATTACTTGTTTCAGCAAAGTAAACCAGTAAAGTAATGGATTACTTTTTTATTTACAAGAAAATATCTGACTTACTTTTTTGAATAAGTATCGCAAGTTGCTTTGTTTTCCCATTTATTGACTGGCAGCTCTCCTGTCCTCATGTTGGGAGAAACTGGGAGTAAATGCAGAGGCGTTTGTGCACTGTGCAAACATGATGCTTACTGTAGTTCTAGACTAAATGTAAACGTGCGTTTCCTTATCTCACTTGCTGGAACAGATTTTGTATTCCTCAAAATGAATAAAAACAGTGAAATGCTAACTTAGAATATGACGCAAACCTGCAATAATTAAATAGGTTAAATAACACAGATATACTTTAGGTATTCAATCCCATTTTATTAACCAAATGTCTTTGCTGCTGACATTCGATAATCCAATTCAACCATACTAATAAGCAAAAATGACTTTAGATAAACATCAAATTATTTCATTTTTGGAGTGAAAGGGCTTTGACATTTGCCAAAAATATAACTTAAAAAAACAAACAAACAAGCAACCCCAGCCCAGATGAGAAAAGGCAATGCAAAAACAGTGCAAAAGTAACGCAGTGCATTATTTTCCATAAAAAGTAACTAAGCAACATAATTAGTTACTTTTTTAGGGAGTAACGCAATATTGTAATTCACTGATTATAAAGATTTATTGATTTGCATTACAAGCTATCAGAATATCATCTTACATTTTGGCCATATAAATATCATCACCTGCACCAAATTGCATAATTTTGGTTAGTTTGGGCCTCTAAATATTAATAATATTGAGGTGTTTCTTCTTCCTCCTTAACTATGAACTCCATATTCTCACTATATCATACTACATCAAATCAAATGTTCAATAAATTGTAACAAAAAAAAAAAAAAAAATTCTGACTATTATTTCACAAGTCAGTCCTTTCAGGGTTTAATGTACCTATTACTCAACTGCACTTGAGGGTTTGAAAAATCAAATGCTTTTGAAACCTACCTAGATTGACCCTGCGCTGTCTACACACAAAATGTTTCCAGTTCAGATGGTGTGTTGCCAGTTTAGATGCTGTGTGATATCCAAAATGGGTTTCCGTGCCTCCCACAGATGTGATCTGGGTTAAAAATAGTCATCTATATTCATAACCCATTTCACAGTACACCACACCACAGAGTCACACTTGTACTTCACTTGACTTTGCTTTTCGCTAGCTGAAAGCCTCGAGCTGAATGCGAGGCATGTGAGGGGCGTCTTGGCTACGGGCACCGCAGGGAGAGTCCCTTTAATGCGGCCATGTGACACACTCAAAATATTCCACCAGATGAGAGGCCATGTAGCCCCCAGCACCTCTCACACACTGAGTTCACTGTAGTCTCCTCGCATCCTAATGGTTTTTATCTGTCACCCTGCACTTCTGCTAGGCATTACTATTCTGTCTGCTTCCATTTGAGAACTGGTACAAACTTCTATTAATAGTCCAAGAGTAATACTGCCTTTTTTCTCTACTGTTTTTCAGTGTTTTGCTAAATTTAGTTGACGAATGAGCACTGGCAGGCGTTTTGTCGGCAATTAAATGATGACGTGACTGCCCATTGGGCCGCTGACATGAAAGCACCATTGTCTGAGAGAATGCCTTCGACTTTCTCCCCATTGGTTGACTTCTCCACTGGGTGGCCACAAAATTTCATTTAACTATCTCTTTCAAAAGAGGCTGAGTGGGAAAAAACTGAAAGACACACAAGCCTGTGAACTTTTAAGTGTATTTGAATGCAGTTTGTGATTTAAAGAGAAGAAAGACAGAACTGTTTCTGCTTACAGACTGGCGTTGAGTCACATCAGGCCTCTGTGGCCATGAAAGAAAAAGCCCCTGTGTATGTAATGTAATGACTGTATGTATATTTGAGTGTATGTGAATATTATGTGTGGCAATGAAATTGTCTATAGTTTGCTTCCCTGGGCCTGCTAGTGGAGATCTCCCTTCACATGGGGAGGAAAAATAAATGGGTTTTTTTCTCAGTGTGAGCTGTCCTCTCCTCTCCTCTGGTAAACAACAGTGTCCACATAGCAACAATTGAGAAATCTAGACAGATATGTTTCTCTATACTCACTGTCACTGAGTGTCTTTGTTTCACATAATTAACAATTAACAGTGATAAACCCCTCCCCATTACCAGACAAGTATTTGAACATGGTCTTGCGGCCAGAATCCAGTGTCAGTCCCAGAACACTGAGTGTGTTGGATGTCACATCCTTGCTTGTCACAGGGTGTGTGAGGCACATTTCAGGACAGCAGGGTTTGTACCTGCTGTGGGGATCTGTGCAGGACTAAATCTGCTTCTTTATAGCCGTTTGTAGGGTTGGTGACACCTTTGTACACCTCTCCATACGCATGACACACCAGCTCTGTGGACTGTTTGAAGATCTGATCCCTGTGAGAGAGAGAGAGAAAGAGAGACTTATTTTGAATACTTTGTTAAATTTACACATTCAATTTGAGTTAACTCATTACATTAAACAATAGTTATAGTTTACGTTACAGTGCTCGTCACAATGTTGACATCAGTGTAATTAAATAAAATGGACAAACACCATGAATTTATTGTAACTGACTACACTTTCATATATCATGTTAGACAGACACTACAAGGTAAAGTGTTTCCCAAACAATAAAATGAGGAGCCATTGAAAACTATTGCATGATTACATGATTGGTAAATAAACCAGTCAAGGTTAACCTGACAACTACATTTTACATTTTGTGACTGAACAAACCAAGCAAATCAAAACAACTTCATAGATAAATGACTCCAGGAACACTTCGGTAGCCATAACTTGGTACTGTTTTGGTTTTTGAGGGTACTTCTGTTGATCTGGGTTCTTGGAAACACATCACACATGAATCAGCCTAATTGAAAACTACATAAACTGGTCTGAATATTGCTGGCTGGGTGAGCAAAGACAGTAGAGCCACACAAAACACTGATCTGGGTTCAGTTAAAGACTACTGTAACACTGCCCTCTACAGATGCACTTCTGCCAGTACAGCTACACATATTTATATACTGCAGTCTTAAGGGTAAATAAGCAATTTACATGCATGTGAACCTTTATCTCATACATAAATACAGTCATGGCCAAAAGTTTTGGCAGTGACATTTTGTGTTTTGCAAAGTTTGCTGCTTCAGTATTTGTAGATTATTTTTCCACATGTTTCTATGGTATACTGAAAAACAATGATAAGCATGTCATAAGTTTTAAAGGCTTTTATTGGCAAAACAAATATAACAAGTCAATATTTACAGTGTTGACCCTTTTTCTTCATAACCTCTGCAATTCGCTCTGGCATGCTGGATATTAGCTTCTGGGCCAAATCCTGACTGATGGCGATCCATTCTTGCCTTATTAGTTCTCGGAGTTGATCACAATTTGTGGATTTCTGCTTATCCTAGCCTTTTGAGGACTGACCACAGGTTCTCTATGGGATTGAGATCCGGGGAGTTGCCTGCACGGATCCAAATTTTCTTTGAGCCACTTCTTTATCACTCTTGCTTTGTGACATGGTGCTCCATCATGCTGGAAAATGCACGGATCATCACCAAATTGCTCATGGATCGTTGGAAGAAGTCGCTCTTGCAGGACGTTTTGATACCATTCTTTATTCATGGCAGTGTTTTTGGGCAGAATTATGAGAGAGCCCACTCCCTTGGTTGAAAAGCAACCCCACACATGGATGGTCTCAGGATGCTTCAATGTTGGCACAACACAGGACTCATGGTAGCGTTCACCTTTTCTTCTCCGAACAATCGATTTTCCAGATGTCCCAAACAGTCGGAAGGGAGCTTCATCAGAAGAATAACTTTGCACCAGTCTTCTGCTGTCCAATCCTTGTACTTCCTGCAGAATTTCAGTCAGTCCTTGACGTTTTTTTTCTTGGAGAGAAGTGGCTTATTTGCTGCCCTTCTTGACACCAGGCCGTTGTCCAAAAGTCTTGGCCTCACTGTGCGTGCAGATGCTCTCACACCAACCTGCTGCCATTCCTGAGCAACCTCTGCACTGGTGGTAACCCGATTCCGTAGCTGACTCCTCAGGAGGAGACGTCCTGGCGCTTGCTGGACACTCTGGGACGCCCTGAAGACTTCTTCACTGCAGTCGAACCTCTCTCCTTGAAGTTCTTGATGAAGACCCTTGTTCTTCATAACCTCTGCAATTCACTCTGGCATGCTGGATATTAGCTTCTGGGCCAAATCCTGACTGATGGCGATCCATTCTTGCCTTATTAGTTCTCGGAGTTGATCACAATTTGTGGATTTCTGCTTATCCTAGCCTTTTGAGGACTGACCACAGGTTCTCTATGGGATTGAGATCCGGGGAGTTGCCTGCACGGATCCAAATTTTCTTTGAGCCACTTCTTTATCACTCTTGCTTTGTGACATGGTGCTCCATCATGCTGGAAAATGCACGCATCATCACCAAATTGCTCATGGATCATTGGAAGAAGTCGCTCTTGCAGGACGTTTTGATACCACAGTAGCGTTCACCTTTTCTTCTTCGAACAATCGATTTTCCAGATGTCCCAAACAGTCAGAAGGGAGCTTCATCAGAGTAAATAACTTTGCACCAGTCTTCTAATGTCCAATCTTTGTACTTCCTGCAGAATTTCAGTCTGTCCTTGACGTTTTTCTTGGAGAGAAGTGACTTCTTTGCTGCCCTTTTTGAAGCTGCAAACTTTGCAAAACAAAATTTATGTCACTGCCAAAACTTTTGGCCATGACTGTAGGCCTCATATCAAATTAAGGCTTGGCCTTAAGTTCACTCAAAAATAAAAATTATGTAATTTACTCACTCTCATGTTGTACTAAACGCATATACTTTTTTTCATTCTGTGAAACACAAAATGCTGCTTTCTTCCATGTGATAACAATGAAAGGGACTGCAAGCTTCATAAAGGATGCAAAAACACCATAAAAGTATCATCAAATTATTTCATCTATCACTCTACAGCATATTGCTATGTTTCTTCAGAAGCCATTTGGGTTTATGTAAGAAATAGATTTAAGTTGTTATTCACTGATAATCTTTGATTCCAGGGAGCTGTTAATCAGTGAGGAACTGGATCAAGTTCAAATTCATGAACAAATCATTCAGAACAGTTTTGTGAATTGGACAAAAAACAACTCACATCTGACCCAAAAGAACAATTCCTATATGAATCAGACAGGAAAACCTGGGTGGATATCAAAATGTTCAGTAAAAACTACTTCATAAAATTTTTCAAAGACACAAGGCTGATTAAATAATGGCAGAAATTTAATATTTGGTTGATCCCTTCAACATGAAGTGTAAAGAAAAAAAAGATGTGTGTGCAAATGGATCTATCTCTATTTAGCTTGTCTTTGTATGCCATGCAGAGTTCAGTCACGTGCGGCATGTTTATGTGTAGGAGAGATAGCTAGAAAGAGAGAGAGAAATGGACCAGGAGCTAATTAGTTGTGCCAAGCCTGTGTCCATCTCCATTAATAGAGAACATTAACCTGAGGTACAGTGAGTGCTCCTCAAGCCTGTTACATTTCCCAGTAACAATGTGACTCAGTGTATGCGCCTCTCTACCGCTCAAATAGCAACATCACACTGATGGGCTGATGCTAAAAGCACCAACTGCAAGGAAGAGGGGGAAACAAGAACCATGACAAACGCATTTGTTAATGCAATGGCGGCCGGATCGATTTTATGGGTCAAAACCATTATTTGTTTAGGTTGGATGTGACTGAGTAGTAAGAAATTGTGCTAAATGGTAGCAAGTAAACAAATGTGTTTGACAAAAATTGAAACAAGAACTGAAATGGTGAGTTAAATTGTATACGAGGAGTGAAAATGTGGTGTACTTTTACAAAAAAAAAAATACAATGTTTAAAGGGGTGATATTCCACACTAGCAACAGACTGAACTGGTCAATTAATAATACACATTTTCTGTTTAAACATTTTTGCTGATTTTTAAGGGAATACATGTAATATGTAAAAAAAAAAAAAGTATTTTTTTCTTTTTGCGCTTAAAATTCCCTTTTGCACTTAAGGTGAACTTAAAATCTAAGTGTGAAATACCATTAAATATACTATTTTCATTGTTAATTTACATTACCATTCAAAAGTTTGGGGTTGGTAAAGATTTTTCAATGTTTCTGAAATAAGTCTCTTATTTAATCAGAAATACAGTAAAAACAGCAATAATGGGAAATATTATTACAATTTAGCTGTTTTCGGTTTTAATACATCTCATTTATTCCTGTTATTGCAAAGCTGAATTTTCAGTAGCCATTACTCCAGTCTTCAGTGTCACATGACCCTTCAGAAATTATTCTAATATGGTGATTTGGTAGTCAAGAAATATTCTGAAAACAATGTTAAAAACAGTGTGTTCAAAATAACAGCATTTATCTGACAAATATTTTACAACATTATAAGTGTCTTTTCTGTCACTGTTTCACTTTAATACTAAATAAAATAATTAATTTCTTAAAAACAATCTTATTGACCCCAAACTTTTGAACTGCTGTGTATGTTGAAATATTATTGTAAAGTGTAACGATTAGTTTTCATACATTTTATACCTTTTCACACTTAGAATTAAACATGCTGCACTTATTTTATTTTAATTTTTGTTAATTTTATAGCGTAATAGCCCCAATCCTACTTTATTCTCATTGTATGGAAGAGAGCAGCTTAGAGATTCTGTTCAACAACTACTTTGGTTTTCCGCAGAAGAAAGAAAAGTCATATGGGTTTGGATTGACACAATAATGATTAAATGATCATGGAAGTTACATTTTTTTGGTGAACTTTTCATTTTAAAGGCTCCTGAACTCATTGTTTATAAAAGGGGAAAAGTGTGTAATTGTAATATTTTGAAACAAAATGCTTCACGTCCTTTGTGAGAATTATTCATGTATTATAGACAAAATGTGTGTGGTAAAAGCAAGCTGACTCATACTTGATAGCAGCACTGAGCAGGAAGTTGAGTTGTGGCATCACAAGTGTATCAGGAGAGGCCAAATAACGGTCAAACTGGACCTGTGAGTAAAACAGATAACACACTGCTAGACAAAACAAGAATGCGAAGAAAAGACTTGATAAAACTATAAGTACTATTCAGAAGGCATTTGTTTTGTTGATTTAAAATTATTAACAAAAGACGATTGTGATTTCATCTAAAAATTCATGTGAAATGTGATTTCACCTAGAATGGTGGTAAAAAAATTCTGAAACCACAAATGGACCAAAATCAGTTAGCTGGAAAAAAAAAAAAACACTAGGTAATTTGTTTCGCAGGTTGTGCAAGGAAAACACGTTTTCAGTTCAGACCAGATTAAACATCACAAAATACATCTGAAAACATGAATTTATCTGACCTCCTGAAGGAAAAGTATTCATATTCGAGTAAAACTTAATAAAGAAACAGGTCTCACCATGGCTGTTTTTAAGGATGTGCAGTCCATTCCAGGGAGGTTGGCCAAGGGACCCTAAGAGGGAGAACACAGCAAACCATGAGTGAAAAATGCACAACTACTTTCCTTCAGCTCTGTGAACTGAGACAGCCTGCGGCACAGACATAACAAACAAAGAAGAGAAGGAATAGGTGCAACAGCTTGAAAACACATGAAGTGTGAGATTTCACATTTTAACCAAATTCATAGCTGCTATGTGACACTGTTGAAGAGACAAAAAAAAAATATATATATATCTCAAAGATTAATAGGAGAGAAAAAGAACAACAAAAAAGGCTAAGAGAAGTACAGAACGTTTCCCAAATGTCCACTTGACCATCTATTGTACAGTGTGCAACAGTTAACACTGAGGATACAGCATATCCTTGTGTTGCACTATAAATTGAGTTGAGACATTTTGAAATGCAGCTAATATTAACTCTAGCTTGCATACCAAGAAATGTTTATGCTCACATTCTTGCACATACTTATACTGTTTTATATGAATTATATCAGTCGCTACAAACCACGCCATCACATTTATTATTGCTCAGTGAAATTTCGCATCATTTCATCATTTCATTAGAAATCAGCGCAATCTGGAATTTAATGTACAGTGCCTTGCGAAAGTATTCATACCCCTTCATTTTTTTCACGTTTTGTTATGTTGCTGCCTTATCTTAAACTGCTTAAATTTCCTTTTTTTTCCCCCCACATCAATCTACACTCCATACACCATATTGACAAAGCAAAAACAGAATTGTCACAACTTCGTAAATTAAGTAAAAATAAAAAAATTGAAATAAGTACATTGCATAAGTATTCATACCCTTACCTATATATTTTGCTGAAGCACCTTTAAAGCCTCAAGTCCTTTTTTGTTTTTTGTTTGATGCGACAAGCTTTGCTCATCAGCATTTGGCAATTAACTGCCATTCTTCACCTCACCTCTTCACCTCTCAAGCTTTGTCAGGTTGGATGGGGGCAGATGCACATTTTCAGGTTTCTCCAGAAATATTTGATTGGGTTCAAGCTCAGGCTCTGTCTGGGCCACTCAAGGACATTCACAGAGTTGTCTATAAGCCACTCTTGCTGTGTGCTTAGGGTCATTGTCCTGTTGGAAGGTGAACCTTCTGCCCAGTCTGAGGTTCTGAATGCTCTGGACTGGGTTTTCATTAAGGCTATCTCTATATTTTGCTGTGCTGAGCTTTCCTTCTATTCTGACGAGTCCCTCAGTTCCTGCCGCTGAAAAACAGCCCCACAGCATGAGGCTGCTACCAGCACACTTTACTTTTGGGATGGTACTCTGCAGATGATGAGCAGATCTGGTTTCCTTCAAACATGATGTTTGGAATTGAGGTTCATCAGACCAGAGAATATTATTTCTCGCAGTCTGAGGGTCCTTTAGTTGCTTTTTTGCAAATGCTAAGTGTGTTTTCATGTGTCTACACTGAAGAGAGGATTGAGTCTTGCCACACCGCCATAAAGCCCAAATCGATGGAGTGTTGCAGTGGTGTTTGTCTTTCTGTAGTTTTCTCCTATTTCCAGATCATGGAGCTCAACTAGAGTGACCATCAGGTTCTTGGTCACCACACTAACCAAAGCCCTTCTCCATTTGCTCTCATATGCATTATCAGCTGTTAGACCTTTTATTAAGATGTGTGTGCCTTTCCAGATCATACCTATTCAATTGAATTTGCCATAGGTTAACTTCACTCTAAGTGTAGTGACATCTACAAGCAATATGAATGCTCCTGAGCTAAATTTTAACTGTCCCAGATAAGGGTATGAATACTTACGCAATGGAATAATTTAAGTTTTTTTATTTTTAATAAATTTGCGAAGATGTTAAAAACCTGTTTTTTGCTCTACCATTATGTTGTATGGAGTATAGATTAATTTAAAGCAGTTTAGCATAAGGCAGCAATATAAGAAAACGTGAAAAAAATGAAGGGGCATGAATACTTTCGCAAGGCACTGTAAGGGCATTTCCCTATGCAGGGTTTGTGTCAGGTTGAAGTTTTTCATGCAAATTGGCGGTGTTGACCAACAGAAAGTTTGGTTTGAAGTTGCTTAGTTTGAACTGTTCGATATATTTATACTATTATACTACTCATTATTCATTTTTGTCTTCGGTCTAGGAACGTTCAAAATACTGGGCCATGTTATGGAACGATATTAGAGATTTTTTTTTATTTATCAGCCAAAATTGGATATATACCAGTTAGTGTTGGCTATTTAATTGTACATGGTCATTTCCATTTCATTTTTTTTTTTAAGATTACCCTTTCCATCATCTAAGATGCTGTTAAATGTAATCTTTAGCAAATCTCAAAATGAATATCCATTTTACACTGTAATGTTGTAATGCCTAAATATACTTGTAGCATTAAAAACAATTTGTTTTTTTTAGGGCTTTATTTAGACAAAATAGTAAAGAACATATATTAAATATAATCTTGGCCATTTATTAGTTAACAGCCATAACATTTAAATAGCTTATTTACTTTTGTAATATAATTTAAATATAGAATATAAATATAAAATAATTACTTTTTATTTTTACTTTTACCATATTGCTTTTTACACCACTTAATAATGACAATAAAACATGATGGGACATGCATCACACTTATTATTATTATTTTTTTTTTACCACAATTAAGGAAGTTTTAGAAACTTTGAATCACTGTAACACACCTCTCATGGCTTAGTGTTTTATTATAAAAGTAATATGATTCTAGGTACTTCACATTGTGCCTAACATGCCACTGCAACACTTTAATGAACAGAGGACAAAAGATCAAACATCAGCAGGATCTTCATGTAGTGTCTACTGGTCCATTTCTTGCATACACAATCTGGAGGGTCATAACGTTTTTTTAAAATGATGCCATCAACATGAGACACAAAGTTCTCTTTTTAAGCCCAGATTCATGAATCATGTCTGTTGTGGGCAGCATGAGCCATATAAAGACAGGCCGTAATTAACAGCATGAGTGGACAGAGAAGACATTGATGCAGTAGGCGAGACAGTTGTGCCCTGTGCTGTGGACAGCAGGTGTCCAAAGACGCTTAGTCACATGCCAGCCTTTTACGGGGGTGTGTGATGAGGACAGGCGTGGAAATGCCCAGACTGCGCTGCTCTGCCAAGACCCACACACAAACTCATGCTTACTTTCAATGCTTCTGCTTTCTCGCCGGTCTTCTATAATTTAACACCTTGCTTAAAGTGCCGCTACATGTCCAAAAGGGTCACAAAGTTCACTGGTTCACCTGAAAAATTACTCAACTGAACTTGAAAGAAAAAGCTGAAAAAGCTGGTCGGACACTCATAAAAAAAGATTATGTTTCAAAAGTCGTAGGAACAACATAAAACAGTAAAAACAGTAACATTAGAAGCAATGATGAAAGTAGTAACTAGCAATTTAGTAGCTGCTCTAAGTGATTCATTAAAGAGAACAGGCTCAGTACCAGTTCATTAGAAGAAGAATCAATCATTTGAGAATCTGACTACACTGGTCTCACTGTTTCTGATTCACTAAAATAAATGTCTGATTCACTAAAGTC
>NW_015627262.1:758847-778981 GCF_001515625.1 Sinocyclocheilus rhinocerous
GGAGGCCAGCTCTAGGAAGAGTCCTGGTTGTTTCAAACTTCTTCCATTAAGGGTAACAGAGACTACATGCTTCTGTGACCCTTCAGTGAAACAGAATTTTTTCTGAACTCTTCCCCAGATGTGTGGCTTGACGCAATCCTGTCTCTGAGCTCTACAGGCAGTTCTTTTGACCTCAGGGCTTTTGCTCTCATATGCATTATCAGCTGTTAGACCTTTTATTAAGATGTGTGTGCCTTTCCAGATCATACCTATTCAATTGAATTTGCCATAGGTTAACTTCACTCTAAGTGTAGTGACATCTACAAGCAATATGAATGCTCCTGAGCTAAATTTTAACTGTCCCAGATAAGGGTATGAATACTTACGCAATGGAATAATTTAAGTTTTTTTATTTTTAATAAATTTGCGAAGATGTTAAAAACCTGTTTTTTGCTCTACCATTATGGTGTATGGAGTATAGATTGATGTGGGAAAAAAGTAATTTAAAGCAGTTTAGCATAAGGCAGCAATATAAGAAAACGTGAAAAAAATGAAGGGGCATGAATACTTTCGCAAGGCACTGTAAGGGCATTTCCCTATGCAGGGTTTGTGTCAGGTTGAAGTTTTTCATGCAAATTGGCGGTGTTGACCAACAGAAAGTTTGGTTTGAAGTTGCTTAGTTTGAACTGTTCGATATATTTATACTATTATACTACTCATTATTCATTTTTGTCTTCGGTCTAGGAACGTTCAAAATACTGGGCCATGTTATGGAACGATATTAGAGATTTTTTTTTATTTATCAGCCAAAATTGGATATATACCAGTTAGTGTTGGCTATTTAATTGTACATGGTCATTTCCATTTCATTTTTTTTTTTAAGATTACCCTTTCCATCATCTAAGATGCTGTTAAATGTAATCTTTAGCAAATCTCAAAATGAATATCCATTTTACACTGTAATGTTGTAATGCCTAAATATACTTGTAGCATTAAAAACAATTTGTTTTTTTTAGGGCTTTATTTAGACAAAATAGTAAAGAACATATATTAAATATAATCTTGGCCATTTATTAGTTAACAGCCATAACATTTAAATAGCTTATTTACTTTTGTAATATAATTTAAATATAGAATATAAATATAAAATAATTACTTTTTATTTTTACTTTTACCATATTGCTTTTTACACCACTTAATAATGACAATAAAACATGATGGGACATGCATCACACTTATTATTATTATTTTTTTTTTACCACAATTAAGGAAGTTTTAGAAACTTTGAATCACTGTAACACACCTCTCATGGCTTAGTGTTTTATTATAAAAGTAATATGATTCTAGGTACTTCACATTGTGCCTAACATGCCACTGCAACACTTTAATGAACAGAGGACAAAAGATCAAACATCAGCAGGATCTTCATGTAGTGTCTACTGGTCCATTTCTTGCATACACAATCTGGAGGGTCATAACGTTTTTTTAAAATGATGCCATCAACATGAGACACAAAGTTCTCTTTTTAAGCCCAGATTCATGAATCATGTCTGTTGTGGGCAGCATGAGCCATATAAAGACAGGCCGTAATTAACAGCATGAGTGGACAGAGAAGACATTGATGCAGTAGGCGAGACAGTTGTGCCCTGTGCTGTGGACAGCAGGTGTCCAAAGACGCTTAGTCACATGCCAGCCTTTTACGGGGGTGTGTGATGAGGACAGGCGTGGAAATGCCCAGACAGCGCTGCTCTGCCAAGACCCACACACAAACTCATGCTTACTTTCAATGCTTCTGCTTTCTCGCCGGTCTTCTATAATTTAACACCTTGCTTAAAGTGCCGCTACATGTCCAAAAGGGTCACAAAGTTCACTGGTTCACCTGAAAAATTACTCAACTGAACTTGAAAGAAAAAGCTGGTTAGTAAATTCGGACACTCATAAAAAAAGATTATGTTTCAAAAGTCGTAGGAACAACATAAAACAGTAACAATTATTGGTTTAGAAGCAATGATGAAAGTAGTAACTAGCAATTTAGTAGCTGCTCTAAGTGATTCATTAAAGAGAACAGGCTCAGTACCAGTTCATTAGAAGAAGAATCAATCATTTGAGAATCTGACTACACTGGTCTCACTGTTTCTGATTCACTAAAATAAATGTCTGATTCACTAAAGTCCTAAGAGTCATTTGTTTGAGAATTGGACTACATTGGTTGCACTATGCTTTTGATTCATTAAAAAGAACTGGCACATGCATGGCCACTTCATTGGTGGAACAATCTTTCTTTCAGGAATCCAATTACACTGGTTGCATTGTACTGTATGTTTCTGATTTACTCAAAAGAATCAGCTCATGAGATTCATTTATTCGAGAATCAGACTACACTGGTTGTGCTGTACAGTGTGTATTAGATTGGCTCAAAAGAACAGATTCAGAATCATTCACTCTACACCGGCTGTGCTGCTTCACTAAAATGAATTATAAGCCATTTGCACTACACCAGTCACACTGTATAGTTTTGATTCATTTAAATGAACCGGTTCATAGGAATCAATTCTTTGGGAATCTGATTTTTTTTTAAAAATCAGCTCATGAGAGCCATTCATTGTTCTCATTGTTCTCATAAATGGTAAGCAACCTATTCCAATAATCTTTGTTTCACAAATAAACAATAAACTATGTCACACAATGTTAGAAGATGCTGAATGCTCTGAACATCAGCTGTGCAAAGCCAAATCATTAATGAACAACAACACAACAAAACAAAACAAAAATAAATAAATCATTTGCTCCATCTAATCTGTAAATGTACAGGCTGCTGTAAATGTGCACACAGATGTGGACAGGTAATCATGTTTACAAGAATAAGCTCTATTTTGTGTTCTTTTTCAGTCTCAGGCCATTTCCTGCCATGTGATGAATTTGAGTGAAAATCCGCACTATGTGATTTTATTAATGAGCCTAACCATAGGGTAACCATGGTAATAAAGTCCAAACAGGAGACATATAAACAATAGAGACTATTCCTGTGAAATGAGAGAAAGATAATAAGGAAGTAATGTGCGCTATTAGTGTGTACGTTTGTGATGGAGGCGATATGAAAGGGGAAAGGTGGCCACAAATTGTGTTTTGCAAATGAGAGCTCAAAGATCGAACTGTCTGAGGTTATAATTTCACAAACTTCAAAATACTGTTAAAGTAATGAGCCATAACATTTTGCATCATTCGCATCTACATCCCCTTAACGGTGGCAAAATAATAATAATAATAATAATAATAATAGTAGTAACACATAGCCTTCCAGAGCTTCTTGCTTTTACAAAACAGCAGCAAGAGCAGAATAATAAAAGACACCAAATGTTCAATAATTAATTACAATTATTAGTAATGATAATAGATTTTTATTATTAATCTTGTGCATTACATGAATGACACTACAAATAATGTAATAAAAATAATGATTGAAAAATTAATGAATTATTTCTTTCACCAAGTAATATTGTTCATTAGACAACTTGAAGACTGTTCACAGTTCACATCACTGAGCTACAATAGAGAACTGGATTGCTCATGATGTCATAAAAGTTTGAAACCGCCACGCCACCACATCGGTATTCTCTAGTATTCCCTTACATTCTATTGAATTAACAAGAAATAGATTGATTTTAATGAGAAAACATCACCTAACGAGTCAGTGTTTTTATATCTGAAGTTTCCTGTACATTCTTACAACACAAGCATGTAAACAGTTATTTGCTTAATGCCGGGAATTTCCTCTGCATATTAAAAAGTTACGTATCATATTCATTATACTGTACAGTAGCGAACATCAGATGAACATGACGAACATCAGACAGATGAGATCCTCAACATGTGTATTACAAAGGACAAAGTGCTCATTTGTGTTGGATCAGTTACTTGTGTTGGCAAGTGCGCAGCAGACACACCCATATTAACGATTTCCATATATGGCTTATCCTGCCATAAACATTTCAGATAACATCTGAAGTAACAATGAATTTACATACATATATCTTAAAAACTAATCTTGTGACTGAGGCACTTCAAATCGGGTGATTTTAGGTCAAGGTTTTAGCTGTTAGTCAATTATGCCCTCTGCAGATAGGGAATAATAATATGGCCGCTTGAACACTTTCGGTGGCTTCACCGCCTAGTTTTAATTTTTTTAAATGAAGAGTTACAGAAATGACTATATTCTTGATTACATTCAACAAACAGGTAATATTCTAGTACTTGAAATGTCCTCCATAACTTTAAGTATACTGCTCTGACCTTTCATTGCATTTGAGTGTACAAGTTCATGGCAAAAAATTGTCACATCTATTCTGTTTAACTCCCGGAGGATGACCTCCTTGAATGCCCTGATTTTTAGGCGAGTGTCTCTACAAAATCCCCCATAGGTGCTCAAAAGTGATAAGGTTGGGTGAAACACTTATACACTGAAGGATTTTCACCTTGGGAGAATGTACTGCATATAGTCACTGTTATGTTGAAAACTCAACAATGCAGGGAATGAGGAGAGGGTAGCATCTTCTGTTTCAAGTTTTTCTATTACATCACACAATGGTGTGTGAATTCATGACACCATTGATAAAGCACAACTCCCCCCACATCTTCAGCAATCATACATCCCTATATAAAATCTTCATGACCACCAAACTTCCCCTAGCAAGGCCATACCATTTTAGATGCTGATAGATCCAAAATGATTGACTTGGTCACATGAGACCAGAGTATGGATTCCTCTATATTCTATATTTTGTAAATATTTAATATTTTTATAAATATGGGCCTTAGGAAAAGCTAAATGAGTTTATTATGCTTTGACTACAGAAGGTATCTCCATTGTGGACAACAGTGAGATGAAACAGCCATTAGTTTCATTGCTTTCGCCAGCTCTGAGACACTTGCTTGGTAATTCTCCTGCTCTTTTCCAAAAAAAAATAAAAAATCTTAAAATAAAAACTTAAAGTGAATGCCTGATTATTTCAGGGGCCTTGACACAAGTCCATTGTTTTTGAAATTCTGTTAATTTGGCCATATTTTCACATGTAAAACCATGATTAGTTATTCCTCTCGTACCACTGTCCTCTTTTGTGCAAAGCAATACATTTCCTGACAGTTCTCTCCCAAGTGGTTCCATTGTTGTTCCATTATGTCTGAGAATGATTCAGTGGCTTTAGAATGCCTACCTGCAGATCAAAAATTGCCTTAAACTTACACCAGAAAATTGCATTTAATTTAGTAAATTTCAGGATTTTTGCAACACAGTATTTTATCACTTTGATAAGAAAATCTTGTTTTCCTGAATCATTTTGACATGCTTCTTTGGTAATTAATCAAGCATACTTGCTGGAATATTATATTTTCAAAGAACCCTAATATGTCTTCTAATTAAAGAGTAACTGCTGAATTTAAGTTTCAGAGTGTGTGTACAAAATCTATTTTAATAGGACAACAGATATGATAGAAATCTATATAGCACAAATAAATATTCTAACTAATCATTATCTTTTATTGTGCAAAACTATCGAAGTATGAAAGGCTTCCAATATGGAATTGCACAAACATGTTTATGTGCAGAATGATTTAAAGCTTTCAAGCAAAATCTCTACACTCTAATTAATGAGATATCAAGATATTATATCTGGGGAAGTTTATTCAGAATCACAAATAAACTTCAATAAAATACAGTCCTTTCACACAAAAGGACATACATTTATGTTCAGATTATACATAATAATGGGAAACCTGGAACATCTTGGGAAGACCCCCAAGTACACCGTCATAACCGAAATCAACATGCTGTTTGAATGCTGAATGGAGAATGATGTGACAACTGCAGTGGAGGGAAGCGTTTCCAGCAACATAAATTTGACACCTCAAATAAAGCTATAGAAATGTTAAGTGATAGTGTTAAAAAGGAAAATAGCAGAATCAATAATGGAAATACAACTAGGGGTGCTCTGATTGATCGGTTACCAATCGCGATCGGCCGATAATCGCTTCGGGAAGTTTGATCGGCGGTGTCTATAAAAGCCAATCTCATAAACCGATCTCAAGCTGACGACGCACCTACTGTGAGAGGTTTGGCATGACATGCAGCAGCAACATCTCAATCTCTGTACGATGCGGGTAAAATAATTATAAAGCTGAAGGTGAGGTACAATTCATATTTCTTTATTAAATAACAAGCTACATGCTGCACAGTTAACACCGGAATTGTCACTTGCACAATAAAAGCAGTGTCGCATCATCACTAAACTGCATTTCTTTTTAAGTCTTGCCAGTTTTTAAGCCATTCAGCACTCGTGCGCTCTCCTAGAGACGGTGCGCTCATGCACACTCAAAGCTCACGCACATAAGGCCGCCTTACATACAGCTCACAAAATCAGGCTTGTGTAAGCTATTGGGCAGCAATTGCCCCATTGTAAAAACAAAAATGCACTGCATGATCAAACATTTAGGTGAGATAATTATATATTTATGAAAAATTAACCCTCCTGTTAGGAAACAGGAAAAATAGTGTCAAGAATGCAAACAAAATTAAATTCTGCCGTAAAGCAGCTCTAAAAAGAGGATAATAGTAAACAGTAAATTTTTCAGTTAAAGTCAGTTCATCGTTGATTCAGGGATGTCAATGATGCCAAAAATTAAGTGCATCCTTAAGTGCATCCCTAACATTCCTTTCTATTCAAGAAAAGCTGATCCTTACCTAAATCCTAAGTGGTTTTCACATCTGTTCTCACCTGCTCTGTGGTGTGCTGCTGGACACAGCTGTAGATGTGACTAAGCCCAGCTCTAGTCAGCACGAAAGATGCCTGCTCATTGATTAGAGTGTCCAAGTGAGCCTCAATCTAAAGTAATTGGCCAATAAAAACAAATACAAAATGTATCACATTTTAACTCAGTTTGACTCATCACAATTTTAACAACTAAATTATCTTATAATTTGTCATTTTATAATGTAACACACCTGAAACTCCAACATTTCTAAGCGTTTGTCTGTGAACTCAAAGAGCGCCAGTGTGGTCTTCATCATGTATAGGGAGTTCACCATGTAGGTGGCCATATCTGCTGTACCCAGGTTACTGGCTGATACCGTGCACAGCTGCAGCAACGGGTCAAGGATGCAGGACAATACCTGAGAAACAGCATTGATGATGATGGGATTTTAAAAAAAGGACACAACTAAACAAAACAAAACAAAACAAAACTGCTGCATAAGTAAAGTACTCCATGCCTATCTGGATATTGCACATGCATAAACATAAATACAAATATATTACGACAACGATGATTATGATTCATTTCTTGCATGAAACACAAAAAAAGTGCATTTAACATCCATTTAAGAAATGTAGAATAAATAAATATAAAATAATAAATATAATAAAAACAAAAGAAAACAAAAACAGTGAGTATTTCTTCTTGACACTTTCAAAAAATTTCAGCCACATTTCAGTCACTAAGAGGTGGAAATTAACTGGATTTTGCCACAAAACATAAAAAGAAAAGTCACCTGTGCAAAGTCAGCCTGACGGGCATCAAGAGGCAGAACTGATGAATCATGGGAGGCCAAAACCTCTCTAAGGAGAGACAGAGTCTGAGTGAGGGAGGCAGTGGGACCCAGATCAGGAGGTGGAAGCTCTACCTGAGAAAACAAGAACTTTTAACAATCTTTAACAAAAAAAACAAGTTATATATATTGTGCATAAATTTCACAGGAAAACTTTTTTAAAAAATGTTCATTGTGAGATGTACTAATATCACTGTGTATAAAGTGCATTTTTAATGTTCTTTTTTTTTTTATATACATTCAGACACAAAAAAGAGCATTATGTCATTGACTCTCTGACAAAACATTTTTAGCTCCGTACATTCAGACTTTTAAGAGCAGTATTTACTGTTCTAACTCATGTTCAAGACCCTCAAAATCAAACCAGGCGTGTCTGACAGCAAGACTGACACCTCTGAAGCCTGGCTAATAAACACCCTGCTAGGCGAACACTACCTAGAGCTCTGCTGCCTCTAATATAGCTTATTAGCTCAGGCTTGTGTTCCTGGCACTGAGCAACGTCAGGGAGCGATACGTAACGTCCTAAGCCTGAGGTGGCAGTGGGACCCAGATCAGGAGGTGGAAGCTCTACCTGAGAAAACAAGAACTTTTAACAATCTTTAACAAAAAAAACAAGTTATATATATTGTGAATAAATTTCACAGGAAAACTTTTTTTAAAAATGTTCATTGTGAGATGTACTAATATCACTGTGTATAAAGTGCATTTTTAATGTTCTTTTTTTTTATATATACATTCAGACACAAAAAAGAGCATTATGTCATTGACTCTCTGACAAAACATTTTTAGCTCCGTACATTCAGACTTTTAAGAGCAGTATTTACTGTTCTAACTCATGTTCAAGACCCTCAAAATCAAACCAGGCGTGTCTGACAGCAAGACTGACACCTCTGAAGCCTGGCTAATAAACACCCTGCTAGGCGAACACTACCTAGAGCTCTGCTGCCTCTAATATAGCTTATTAGCTCAGGCTTGTGTTCCTGGCACTGAGCAACGTCAGGGTGATTCGTCAAGCCTGAGGTGATTTGATTAGTGTGCTGCTAAGGCGATAATTCTCTCAGAAGTGTAGAGCGGAGGCCATCTTGTTCTGGCTATTGATCCACTTATCAATGAAGTGCTGTTTTTGTGTGTGTGTGTGTGTGTGTGTTTAAGGATATTTTGGGGATAATTTAGAATGCCTGGTGCGAGAATGCGTTTTTTCAGCCTGGTGAAAACCAAATCCAACTCATGAATGACCATGAGGCACATCACTATATAGGTATAGGGATGGGATGCTGTCTTAGAGCGCCCCAATGCTAAGGTGTTCTGGGTTGTTTTTAGGCAGTTTCTAAAGTGTTATCATTGGCTGGTAAGGCAGTTTACAGGTTTACTGGCATAAAAAAAAAAAAATCAGAATTTATACACCTTTTCAGATTTGTGGCAACATTAAAACAAAAGGAGAGATTTGATCAAACTTGGGATGAGTTATTTAAGTATGGTTTAAATACTATAAATATTATTATATTATAAATATTATGAATAATGTTTTTATATTTTCAGAATATTTTTATATTTTCCGTTTTCCTTTCAATTTTAGTTCAAGTTTTAGTAATTTTGTTATGTGCTTTTGTATCAGTTTTTGTTTTTTGTAATTATTTCTATATGGGTTTAATTTATTTTTATTTTGAGTGATTTTAGTACTTGAAATTATTTCAGTTAGTTGCCAAGGCGACCTTTCTAATTTGTATCATTTTTTTTTTTTTAAGTTTTAAGTTTTTCATCTAATATTTACATTTAATTTTATATCATATTTATTTCAATTACCCAAAAGTTCTAGTTTTATTTAACAATAACAACACTGATAATTACTTACTTTATCCATAAGGCGACTGGCATGGAGACTAAGACTGTTGAAGAACATCTTCTTACTGAGCATGTGCATCTCATCAATGGTCATCAACAGAGAGGAAACGCTGGTACCCATGATGCCACTAAGAGGGAGACTTATGCATTCAGAATAACTGGAGCATCTTGCAATATTAAAGGCTATACCTAAAAAATGGATCTATATTTTTGGATCTCTGCTCTTCAGTAAAAGAAGGATTTGTCTTCCATCAACTGTGGTATGAAATTAAGACAATAAACCCAATAAAGCCATTTACAGAGATGTGTGTACCTGATGGTGTGATGGTAGAACTTGAGAAGGTTGGAGAGTTTATACAGAAGAACAGCACCTGGCTCTGCAATGATCACCTGCTCAATTCGCACCTAGTGGAGGAATAAAACAAAACAATAAAGAAAGAAAAAAAATCAACAATTCTGTTGTCATTATTCACTGTCGCTTAAGTCAGTAAAAAGTTTGTAGTAACACTTTACAATAAGGTCTCATTTGTTAACATCAGTAATGCATTAACTAACAAGAACTAACAATGAACAATATATTTTTACAGCATTTATTAATCTTTTTTAATGTTAGTTAATAAAAATGTTCATGTTCACGTTAATTCATAGTATGTACATTAACTGATGTTAACAGATACAACTTTAGTAATTTTAATATGTATTAGTAAGTTTTGAAATTAATATGAACTAACATTAATAAATGCTATATAATTACTGTTCATGTTAACTAAAATAGTTAATTAATGTTAACAAATGAAACCTTATTGTAAAGCGCTACCGAGTTTGTTAAAATATTAATCATTCAAATATGATACTACATAGTCCCAAGGAAAGCACAAATGTTGATTCATGAAAAAAGATCATCAAGGAATTTATGGGATTGAGAAGAGTTTATGGGACTTGAACTTGGGCCGCCCATTTGAGCACTATTGAGCACAACTATTAACCAACTAGGCCACAGCTCCAGCCCAGGCTGATATTTTTGATAAAAGTTTAAATATCAGTCTTAATGACACTGTTTCCATCTCACCTTGAGTGGTCTGCACACTCCTTCAGTGATGTGGCCAACTACTTCCTGCATGTTTTCTTCAACCCCTGCACAAACACAGCAGAATGATTTATCTACAACTCAACTACGTTCAGAGAAACAAGTAAAACCCCAACAACATGAGTTTAACCAGTTTTAAAATGTGTACGGTCATAAGGTGTGGTTAACATTAGTAAAATTTCAGCTAATAAAATGTCCACTGTCCATTGTCAATAGTGTAGATCACTTTCAAAACCAAAGCAACTTTATGATGGTTAGTCAGGGAATCTGCAAGATGAACTTGAACAATAGCAGAAACTGCATAGCAAACCTGTCGGCCTCATGTGAAACTCCCAACAATTTTACAATTACTACAATTACTATCGCTTAGCAAAATTTTACATTCAAAATCAAGCCGTTTCAATAAGTATCCAAACAATCAGGAATTTTGTGTGAGGATGAAGGATTTCCTTACCCATATTTTACAAAGGGTTCAAGTTTGTCATGCAAATTCTGACATACAGAAATCTGTTTGGTTGGAAAGTGACTTCTGTGAGTTGAGCTTCATTCATTGCATTCATTTTTTGCAGTGCAGCTTTGCTATTGTGATCACACCTAAACAGTGGACCTCCTTGAGGCAAGACATCAGCAACTCTACAATGGGTGAATGCATCCCACTTGGTTTTCAACAGAAATGAGGTAAAAACTGACTTTGGATGAGTGAAATCATTTTCACTTAAACTTAAATAACATGTACAATATACACATATATGTAACAAATATAATACAATCAATTGACACATAATATCTATAACCTTTAGATGGACAGAAAAATTAAGTAATACAGAAATGGGGCACTAGACAAATGTGAAACATCCAAACGTATACATATTTTTTCATATTGAAAGCAAACTAGTTATGAACCAGTAAATCTCACAGTTTTTTAATGAGATTTAGATGAGATTTGAGATTTATGAGATTTAGGTGGAACGACATGTACCTTGCACAGTAACTTGCTTGAGCAAGGCTTCCAGGTGCTCCTTCTCTGAGGCTGTGGCTTGATGGAGCCAGGCCAACATGTCCCCAACATACCTGGTTGGATGATTGTATGTATAAGAATAAATAAAGATAAAAATAAAGACATAAAGATAAAATAAAGACACAATATTACCTTAACCCTATAAAGCCTTCTATATCATAATTGATACACAAATTTCTAAGGCCTCTAAATTTGCTATTCCAGACGGTTGTTAAAATTATACTCCCAACTCTTGTTTAATCAAATACAAAGCCATTTTTATCTGCATAACTTCCAATGAGAAATAGCACCGATACTGAACAAGGATGAAACTTTCTAGTGCACGTGTTGAGAGCCTGTGCATTAAATGGCATATACTTTGAGCATATAATAGTGATGGAATCATCATTAAAAAACAGCTTAGTCCAGAATTGCACAGTTGGGAACTGGATGGCTAGATGAATAATTACATGGAGTGTTTCTTCTAGATTTGTAGTTACATCTAATAGAGTTATAGATTTCCTGAGATTTGAGGCCATCACACAGTCAGCTATCATTACATCGGCTCAATATCCTTTAATACCGGACAGCGGGGGGAAGTGCTGTTCTGAGAACCACCACTTCCCACTTTTATCGACATTCTGCCAGGAGCCCCATGTTCTCTCCTCAGGTTCCAAATGGGATGGGGTAGGAGGGTGTTCGAAAGCTTGACGGGGTGCTGGCCTGGAGAGCATGCGACAATCCATACATCTCAACAGCCGACCTTTCGCTGAACCCGCACTAAGTAATTCTCTGAAAGAGGAAGCACTTCCCTGAAAGAATCAGGTTGGGTTTAATGTGCTTAGACGCTGAATTGGATTTGCAGCTTCAAGAGATGCGGCACATAGAGGAGCATGAGCCACAGAGGGCTCTGCTTGTGAGGATGTTAATCAGAGAGGCTTTTAGTTGCTAACAACGGCGTGACCCTCCAAATGACCCCCAATTATAGCTGGTTTAAAGAGATTATTTTTAGCGCGCAGAAGAGAAAATGTCATCCATTGTGTTTCAGCAAGCTTTTGAATGGAATGATTGGGTGGGAGGGTTGGGATGTGCACTTGTTGTAGACTCTACCTCATCGGATCATGAGAGTGCATCTCTATGGGTCTCGGGGTGCCTCCCGGTCCACCACGGGTCAGGGCGTCGATAAAGCCTCGGACCACGGCAGACCGCCGAGCCGTTCCAAACTCATCCAGTGTGTACCTGAGAGAATGAAAACAAAGAGTGAGAATTAAATATGAATTCAAGAAATCATGGTTTGTCTGACTAATGAGCTAACGGGACCATGCTAACCAATCTAAATACACGCTCTGCAAGCAAAAAGGATCTTTCTCCATTGACAGCCATTCAAAATATTTTTTCAAAGCCACATACAATATATATTGCTATTTTACTTATATAGTGTCAATGATTTACCAGCGCCTGATAAGTAAAATAAATAGGTAATAATGTAAAAATGTTCCTCTCTTCTTTTAAACTTTTTTTCTTTGCAATTTTTTTTTTTTTTTTTTTTTTGAGCAAATAAATGCAGTCTGGGTCAGCAAAACACATTTCTTAAAAACAAAACAAAACAAAAATATTAGTTTATTATTTATTATTAATATATCCAGGTTTTCCTGCTTCTTATTCATATTCCTAGTCCTAGCTTATTTTAATGCTAGTTTAGTCTTTGTTAAGTCATCTTAAGCCACCTGGTTGAAAACCAGTTCTGTGGGTTATGTGGTCTCATAAGCAAAGATTGCAAGATTTCAGATCTCGCACTTCTGAGGATCCTACTGCAGAACTCCTTGGATGAATTTAGAGATGCAACAACTCTGAACACAATAGCTCATGCATATAATCATAATCCTCCTAAAATTGTACAGGGCGTCCTTAAGACCAACTAGTCAGGAAGACTGGCTGATTTAAAAAAAATATGTAGTTTTGTACATCTTTAGTATAAACAAGATTAAACGCCTGGGCCATGAAACAAAACAGACACTGCAAGACCTTCGGAACAGCCACTGAAATCAGCAAGAGAAAAATACTTTAGGTTAGAGAGACCCAGGGTCACACATACAGACAAAAACAATGGAGGGCCCCGTTCGCAGTTAGGAAACGTGGCTGTGTTTTGATCTACGGGCTGAGAATGGCCCTGTGCAGACTAAACAGTAGTGACCGCAGCAGCCAGAGAAAAAGGGAGGAGAGGAGGGATGTTGTAGTTTGGCAAGGATTCCAGGAACTCTGGGGGCCCCGTCCTCTCACTCTTTCTCCTCCGGCCTTGGACTCCCTTAGATGAAAAGGGGGAGTGAGAGCACGGGACAAAAGAGAGGGGCACACAGACACAAAGAGAGAGTGGACAAGAAAACTTAAAAGTGTGTGAGAAAAAAAAACAGCACAATAAATCTCTTATTTACATCACATCTACACTTTGTTCGTTATAATGAGAGGATTTGCAAGCTTGCAGAACTCAGGACGTTTCGAGCAGTGAATGGATTCTGACTAACTGAAACACCTCTGATTGGCCATTGTGTTCCAGAAATCAACAGATATGTCTGTGATTGGCAACCATGTTCAATGCTGCAAAAACACGTTGTTAAGAGAAACCTTTTGATGCTCTCCAGAGCGCAAACACAAAATACACATTGGAGTCTGCCGCTTACTTTCATTTTGTTGTTTGTTTATTTTGTTATTAAAGTTACGTTTGCTCGTCATGCTTCCCGCTTCCTTCTTCCCATTTTTTAAGTCTCACGACCAACCCGAGGGACGCGACTTCTGGGTGGTTGCGTACTGGTCTAAGTCAAAAAAGCCTACTCATAAGTCTCTATGCATGATTTTCAGGTCTCTAGATATGGTTCATGTTGATTATATGTGTCTGATCTCCTCTTCTACATGCAATTTGAGTGATCATTCATTTTCTTAGCATAACAGTGTGGGACGTGCTGACATTTAGCACTTACAGTTAGAGGTTTGTTCAAAATGACTAGCCCTAAGAATGAGTAATAGTAAAAGTATGAATAATATCTACAACCTGTGTGGGCTTCACCAAAAATATGTTGTGTTATTTAAACTAAATTCAAAACATACTGAAGAGAGTTTATTTACACTGTAGGAATACATCATTTTTCTGGCTGTGTTCATTCATTCAAACCAAGTTGTTGTTTTTGCATTGTATTGATGTGGCTCATTTATAATGTTCTGTCAGTTGGAAGAAGGTACACTAAACACAGGAAACTACTTCAATAAGAATGAGAGAGACTGACACCTTGTGGTATATATGATGGAATTGCAGTCTTATTCCCTGCTGCTAAAAGGTAAACAGCACCTGAAACACCCATACATTTAGTTTTTAAATTTAATTAAATTAATATTTTTTAATACATTTTAATATTGTGAATTAATTAAAATTTAATTAATGTTGTAAAGTATAAAGTTTGGGGTCAGTAAGAATATAATACTTTTTTTCAGAAACAATTCCAGAACGTTACATTAAAGAATCCTAAAAAATAAATATATGAATATATAATAATATATGTTTCCACAAGAATATTAAGTAGCACAACTGTTTTCAGCATTGATAATAATAAGAAATGTTTCTTAAGTACTAAATCAGCATATTAGAATGATTTCTGAAGGATTGTGTGACACTGAAGACTAGAGCAACAGCTGCAGAAAATTCAGCTTTGCCAACAAAGGATTACATAGGATTACATTCTAAATATATTAAAATAAAAAAAGTTATTTAAAATTGTAATAATATTTCACAATTTTTAATCAAATAATGCAACCTTGGTGAACATAAGACTTCTTTCAAAAACATTGTTAAAATGTTGTAATTAACCTCTTAGACCTTTTACTCTTTAATGACGATTTTAAAATGTTAATGACATTTGGTTGGCTTCCCTATACTTTTAAACTACTTATATATTTGTATAAATCACAAACAATTTAAGTAGACAACCTTGTACTATCAACTGTTTTCCCAATTTCCCATAATATTTTACTTCAAATCAATATTTGTAAAGTCGTTATTCACCTCAGAGTTGGCTGGTTTGATTCATGGCTTTGAACTCTTTATTGAACAACTTTTGAAATGCCTGCTAAGAAAATAAATAACTGCTGAAAAAAGAGGTGCACTGTTATGCACTATGGGCACTAGAAGAGTGTGTTCTGTAACAAGTGTGTGTGTAAGGGACAGAACTCACTTATAAAGAACAGGCCGATCCTGGAGAGACTCCATAGCTTGACTCAACACGGGAGGAATATCACATGTTTCCTGAGTCAACCCTCTGCACTCATCTACAGTCACCAAAGACAGACACATAAACATCAATAAGGCCTCCTATAATACTAAAACACAAATAACTTAATTTATTTTATGTAACTAATTTGTAAATAATACTTTTATGTAACTAAAATATAGTACTAAAGTACTAAAATCATCATGTAAACCAGGAGTGCCATAAGTCGTTCTGTAAGCTGAGTCAGTTTTCTGTTTCACATTCTCTGGCAGCAGCAACTGTGTTTATATTCCAGAAACTTCTCGCCTCCGCTGTGTGTGTGTGTGTGTAAGGTCCAGAGCACACACTCACTCTGAGCCCAGCGATAGAGCTGCTCGTATGCGGTCTCCTGTAACACAGCCATCTGCTCCATGATCTCCAGCCTGCAGTAAAGCACAGACATCACTGAACATCAACACATAAAAAGTCTGCAAGAACCAAGATTGTTAATTTTTATATTTTTTTGTATTTTTTTAAATAAAGTATATTTCTAATCTATTCTGCTCTATTTAATTCTATTCTACTGTATTCTATTCTCTCTCTCACCCTGCTGTTTGCTGGTTAGTCCTCAATAGGACCTTCACATCTTCATGGATGTTCTTCACACGGTTCAGCGCTCTGAAGAAGTCCTGCACAGTACACACACAGTTCACGCAACTATTAGAGATGATTCTATTTAAATTTATTTTTCAATTACCCAGCAGGAGATGATTTCATCTGAAAGTTTTATCGGAGTCACGTATCACTTAAAAAAAAATTGGAATATCGAGCGGATCATTTTTTTAAATGGGTAGTTAAAAAAATCAACTGAATTATATTTGATACTTTTTATACTTTATATACTTTTTTATTACATTTATAATTTGCCAATCAATCTCATGGTTCATTCATGTGCTTTGGTTCTCAAATGACATTTTATGGGCAATGACAAGCAGTTTTTTTGTAGGATAACATGAGGTTACCTCAGTGATGGGACCATCTCGTGCGGAGCGTAATGTTGCCATCTCAGTGGTGGACAACTGGAACTTTGACAGGAATGCCTGGGCCACCTGAGCTCGAACCTCCAACTGATGACTAAAGAGAGAAAGCAATGCATTCATATAACAATATAAATTCATTTAACAGTTTAATGATTCCAGTAGTCATATCTAATATGTACATTATATATATATATATATACATATACACACATACACACACATAAGAGAGAACATTTTATCCAAAGCAACTTCCCTGAGCCAACCACTAGATGACACCCTCGCTCTTGTCAAAAACACAACCCATATGCACACTTCAAACTATTGAAACAAACACATTACTAGTCTTTCACCCAACATAATGCTTTTAAAGAAAAAAGAACCATAAAAGGAAGTGTAGAAAACTAAAAAAGGGAAAGGGGGCTTGAGACAACATTATTTGAACAAGAACATCTATAAAGAATGACATTAGAAAAATACCAGTCATTACAATCGCTGTCCTCAGAGAGTCTTCACTTTCATCTCACCAAAAAGCCTTACCAGCATTTAGACCATGTATTTATTTTGTGGAGCCGCTTGTAATTAGTTGTTGTTAATAGGTGTAATGATATAAAACATCACTATGATTAACAGAAACAGAACATTTTACAATAAAGTCCTCCATGCCAAAATATTACTTTTGACCTAGTGAGAAAGACATATTCTTATGACAATTTGCTGGGTAAAATAAAATTAAGAGCTTCAGGCCCTATTTTCTACCTTGTCTGTGGAAAGCTACAGAGCCCCTAAAGGGACATGGTGATGAAAAAATGAGGTGGGAGGAAAAAATATTATTTCAATGCGAGTGAACATAAAATCTCTCTGGGGAAAGTTTTATGAGCAAATGACAAGTTTTCCAGGGGGAACAATACTTTAGTGAGCGAATGCAAAATTTTGTGAGTGAATGGCGAACTTCGTGGGGAGTGCAATACTTTTTGCAAGCAAATGCAAAACTTTTGCCAAAGAAATCAAATGTTTTTTGAGTGAATGGCGAACTTCGTGGGGAGTGCAATATTTTTGCAAGCAAATGCAAAACTTTTGCCAAAGAAATCAAATGTTTTTTGAGTGAATGGCGGATTTCGTGGGGAGTGCCATAGTTTTGCAAGCAAATGCAAAACTTTTGCCAAAGAAATCAAATGTTTTGTGAGTGAATGCATAAGTTTTATGAGCAAATATAAAGTTTTCTAGGGGGAACACAGTACTTTTGTGAGAAAATGCAAAAGTTTTAATTGAGAATGCAAACATTTTGCAAGTAAATGCAAATGTTTTGTTAGTGATGACAACAGTATAAACTGTCTATCATTAGAGATTTTGCCACATTGTTTATATCATGGTATGGAAGTGTCAATATATTAGATCCATGCATAAGGTCTTAAAATGACAGCAGTATAATCAACCTGCCACTGTCTGCATCATTAATGTTAATCAAACAACAAAACAAAAACAGAAAATAACTCACTGCTCTAGACTGAGCAACTTTTGTAGCTTTAATAAGAATAAATTATTTCATTCATATAGTGAAGTGGTGAGGCTACATAAGGGCCAGCCACTCAGATTGACGGCTGGCCCGCCCAATCAAATGAGGAAAGAAGAAAAATCCTGCATACATTAAAATAATTGCTCAAATACATGAACATACACTTGTATGTGAACAAGTAAAAGAAAAAAATAAGTAAGCAGTAATAAGATCCTGGTGGATGAGCGCTTATCTTCCAGTTTTGCGCTTCTATTCTGTTGCGAACGCAAGAGCTGTCAATATAAGCGATCAATCCAATCTGAGCGTGCTCCCGCTGTAAAACAGTCCCCGATTGGTCTTTAGTCATCGTCTCATCCATCATACCTGAGATCCAGTTTCTATTGGTTGAACTTCCCAACGATTACAAATGACATGGAAAACACCGCATCATCATCATCGCAACGCGTCGAACACGATCGGATCTTAGATGTTCAAAGCAGCATGTAATGTCACTCTAAAGCAGGCACATGCAGAGGGGGCTGCGATGGGTGCTTGAGCACCTGCCCCTTTTCCCCTTGATGCCCAAAGTGCCCTTTTGTCAAGGCCATTTCTTTTTTTGTAATTAAACACACTTTTGTGAAGGCCTGCCCAATCTAAATATTAGTACAATGAATTAATAACAATTTAGCCATAAATAAAATGATCCACATGATGACCTTTCACCTGACGATCTCATCCGGGACGATCCCTCATGTTAGTAATTTAAGGCACTATCAGGATGCCTTCAATAACGTCCGCGGTTGCCGGTAAGTGGAGCTCTCAGCAGAGCGGTGTGCTTGTATACTTATATTATTAAATTATTATTATTTTACAAGAACGATGTGAAGACAGCGTGCACAGCTGTTGTTTATATTTCTGTGTGTAGCCTGTGGAAGTAACGTTAGCTGCAGCAAGGGGCTATAATATTTTTGTTCAATATTTTCCTAATGACGATTTTATGATTGGTTTATAAAGGCTACGACGAACACCTTTTTCCCATTTCCCATTTTGGAGCCCTCATTATATACATAATTAGCAAAAACTATGTAGTCTGAGGGCAACTTTCAATCATTCTTTCTGTAAGACGTTCCCTCAGTTAATACATAATGTTACCTTAACTGTAATGTGTCTGTTAATGTAAGCATGCAGGGGATGTCTTTAGTCGTGTGTGCTTGCTTTGGGATCATATTGCATGTTTCCGGTGTCAGTAAAGTATTTGAGATTTGCTTTAGGCCAAGGAAAAGATATCTGACCTGGAAAATTTGAACAATGAGAACATACACCAATCAGGCATAACATTATGACCACCTTTAATATTCTGTTGGTCCCCCTTTTGCTGCCAAAACAGCCCTGACCCATCGAGGCATGGACTCCACTAGACCCCTGAAGGTGTGCTGTGGTATCTGCCACCAAGATGTTAGCAGCAGATCCTTTAAGTCCTGTAAGTTGCGAGGTGGGGCCTCCATGGTTTGAACTTGTACGTACAATTCAGTACATCCCAAAGATGCTCGATTGGATTGAGATCAGGGGAATTTGGAGGCCAAGTCAACACCTAAAACTCGTTGTTGTGCTCCTCAAACCATTCCTGAACAATTTTTGCTTTGGTGCAGGGCGCATTATCCTGCTGAAAGAGGCCACAGCCACCAGGAAATACTGTTTCCATGAAAGGGTGTACATGGTCTGCAACAATGCTTAGGTAGGTGGTACGTGTCAAAGTAACATCCACATGGACATGGACATGAACATTGCCCAAAGCATCACACTGCCCCCGTCGGCTTGCCTTCTTCCCATAGTGCATCCTGGTGCCATGTGTTCCCCAGGTAAGC
>NW_015627262.1:779861-781483 GCF_001515625.1 Sinocyclocheilus rhinocerous
CAATCAGGCATAACATTATGACCACCTTTAATATTCTGTTGGTCCCCCTTTTGCTGCCAAAACAGCCCTGACCCGTCGAGGCATGGACTCCACTAGACGCCTGGAGGTGTGCTGTGGTATCTGGCACCAAGATGTTAGCAGCAGATCCTTTAAGTCCTGTAAGTTGCGAGGTGGGGCCTCCATGGTTTGAACTTGTACGTACAATTCAGTACATCCCAAAGATGCTCGATTGGATTGAGATCAGGGGAATTTGGAGGCCAAGTCAACACCTAAAACTCGTTGTTGTGCTCCTCAAACCATTCCTGAACAATTTTTGCTTTGGTGCAGGGCGCATTATCCTGCTGAAAGAGGCCACAGCCACCAGGAAATACTGTTTCCATGAAAGGGTGTACATGGTCTGCAACAATGCTTAGGTAGGTGGTACGTGTCAAAGTAACATCCACATGGACATGGACATGAACATTGCCCAAAGCATCACACTGCCCCCGTCGGCTTGCCTTCTTCCCATAGTGCATCCTGGTGCCATGTGTTCCCCAGGTAAGTGACGCACACGCACCCGGCCATCTACGTGATGTAAAAGAAAACTTGATTCATCAGATCAGGTCACCGTCTTCCATTGCACCATGGTCCAGTTCTGATGCTCACATGCCCACTGTTGGCAATTTTGGAGGTGGACAGGGGTCAGCATGGGCACACCGACACAACAAAGAAAACTGGAATTGTAGGCATCCAGAAGGAACAGTTCAGCCAATGATGAAACTTCTGTCATAGTGATATTTTGTATACTATTATAATATTTATTAATATTTTAAATTAGCTTCTATTATTATAGATTTTATAACTGTTTGTTGACTTGAACCCACAAGGCTAAACAGCTTATCTAGATACAAATTACCTAGACACAGACACTGATTTTCATCGATCAGCAAGTTTCATTTTCACATAAAGCTAAAAATTATTATATAATACAATTTTGGACTTATTTACACAGCCCTGCACAGAAATATATGTGTCATGGCCAGAACTTAATAATTTGTTCCTGTAAGGATTTGTTCCATCGTTTTGTAAATTATTTTATTATTATTATTATTATTTATTATTATTAATTATTTTCTTCGTTTTAGTCAAATCTTGCCCACAAATTAAAAAAATTATGCCCATTTAATACTAACTTGTTCCCTTGTTTTAATAAATCATATGGATGGAACAAATTAGTACAACACCATGACGGAATCACTGGAATTCAGTTACAGTTACTAAACCGTTTTACCGTTTGTATCACTATGCTTGCAGCATTTCTCACAATGAGGATAGCTCAATAGCGGAGTTAGCTCTGATAGCCACAGCTGGTTCATCCAAAGAGGGGCCACCAGGAGAACCCTGTGTTCTTGTTCCCTCACTCGCCTGATTACCTGTGGGATCAGAGGGCCGTGGGCAGGCAGAGATGCGCGGCCACTGACTCATCAAGGGGAGGTGGCTAATCGTACCCCTTTTCTTCAGCGACGTCGATGGAAGTGAGAGCGGATGAAGAAGCAGTACGGAGGCGGGCGGAGTAGGGAGCGCACCACGATCTGGTGAGCTCGTCATGGACCTCCGGGAAAAACGGAGAAGGACGCTGACGA
>NW_015627262.1:781538-782936 GCF_001515625.1 Sinocyclocheilus rhinocerous
CATGCATGGGATGGAAGCCGTGGTTTTAACCAGCGCTGAAGGGGGTGCATACGCAGCAGACCCAACTGTAGCACTGGCGATGCTGCTGCCATGAGGCCCAGCATCCTTTGAAACACTTTGAGAGGGCGAGTGGTACCAATCTCGAAAGAGGTCGCCAGCCTCCGTATGGCCAGAGCTCATTTCGGCGTGACTACAGCTTTCATTTTGAGTCGAAAATTGTTCCCAGGAACGATATTCGCTGGCTGGGAAACAACGATCTTTTGGGAAAATTGACCCTGAGTCCCAGGCACTCCAGGTGGCTGAGGAGGAGGGTCCTGTGTGATATTAATTCTGCCTCCGACTGGGCCAGAACGAGCCAGTCGTCGAGGTAATTGAGAATATGGATTCCCATCTGTCTCAGAGGGGAGAGAGCCGCGTCCATGCACTTTGTAAAAGTGCGGGGGGCCAGAAAGTATGCATCCAGCGAAAACGTCGATGGAAGTGAGGGCAGATGAAGAGGCAGTACGGAGGCGGGCGGAGTAGGGAGCGCACCACGATCTGGTGAGCTCGTCATGGACCTCCGGGAAAAACGGAGAAGCACACTGACTAGGGGCCTGGCGGCGCCCCAGCAGGAACCATTCATCCAGACGGCTGCGAGAGGGCTCCTCTGGCGGAGACCACTCTAAACCCAGCTCTTCAACCGCTTTAGAGAGGATACGGAGAAGCTTGGCATTCATCCCGTCTTTAGTGGCGCTGGGCGCGGATGATGGCGAGGGGGTGGCGAGCCAGTCGTCGAGGTAATTGAGAATATGGATTCCCATCTGTCTCAGAGGGGAGAGATCCATGCACTTCGTAAAATTGCGGGGAGCCAGGGACAGCCCGAAGGGAAGGACCGTATATTGATAAGCCACTACCTCGAAGGCGAATCTCAAGAATCGCCTGTGACGGGGGGCTATCTGGATGTGAAAGTATGCATCCTTCAGGTCCAGAGAAAAGAACTTCATCCCGTCTTTAGTGGCGCTGGGCGCGGATGATGGCGAGGGGGTGGGGTCATTCACCGAGCCCAACAGCTCCTCTGCATCCGATGCTGCCAATGACATGCTGTCATCAAGCAGCTCATCCTCACTTCCCCCAAATTAGATCAGGTCGCTCAAACCAGCAGAGGGACGCTGATCAGACCGGGAGAAAAGGACGGGAGAATACTCTCTCTGGGGCGAGAGCGAGGCACTGGGCCGACGTGGGCTCGCTCGCAGCCGGTCGCTCGACCCCTTTGCCCTGCTGTTTTTTCCGCACAGGTCCCTGAGAGGAAGAAAACAGGAGGGCGCGGGGGGCGGAGTCACTCTCTGAAAAGAAAGCGATCCGTGAGCGGAGAGAGGCGAAACTGAAGCTCTCGCAGTGGGAGTAAATAGCTCCCGTGAG
>NW_015627262.1:782998-791528 GCF_001515625.1 Sinocyclocheilus rhinocerous
TGCACTGAGGTGGGGACCACGCCGCTGAAGCGCGGGGGTCTTCGAGCGAATTGGAGTGAATATCCTCACTTTATTATCCCCATAACCCATATCGACACTCCAGGGATGGCCTGCCAGTCCTCGGCCCGCGTGGCGAGGGGTTGAATTAACTCAGGTGCCTAGCCGCACGGGGGCAGAACCCTTATGAGTAATGGAAGAGGAAGTTTGCTCTCTTTTTGAAAATGTTTGTGTTTTATTTTTTCCGCTATCACAGCGTGTGTCAACGGCGAGCGGCTTCGGATCAGTTTGAGGTCGTAGAGTCGTCGCTGAAGGAGAAGAAATCTGAGAATCCTGTGGCGAGCGCCCGCTTATATAGCTAGATGCCCCGCCCATGCGGGCTTTGGCAGGCTTCGTCGCCATAGGCTCGTGCAGCTCCGCTGCCTAGCCATTGGTTCGTTTTTAAAGCACTGCACGAACCAATGGCCGTGCAGTTTGAAAAGGCTTCAGTTCAGGAGAAAAAGTTTTTTTTCCCATACTGCGTCTAGCAGACGCAGTACGAGTGTAGTATCGAAAGGGAACAACCTTATCACTCTAATGTCTCTATAGTAGTTAAACATGAGAAGTAATTTGTTTTGGGTAAATATAATGGGCAATCTTTGGTCTCATTAATAATCTGGTTTAATTTGTTTTAGAGGACATCATTTTGTCTGAGAGAAAAGTTTCACTACTTCATATTTTTTATATAACTTTAATGCTGTATCACAGTGCTGCCTTTATACTTCTGACTGAATTGCTTAGCAACTTTTGTAATGGCTATTGTTGTTTATTAAATATTATTCAATAAATAATATTTTATATAAATAATAGTGGTATTTAATAATAGTATTTGGTATTAAGAAATTGTATGTTTGTTAGTTATGGTGATTTTGACTTCAGTGCAGGTTACACTGTTACATCATAAGGGCGACAGACTCTGGGTCCTATTTTAACGATCTAAGCGCATGGTCTAAAGCGCATGGCGCAAGTGAGCTTAGGGCGTGTCCAAATCCACTTTTGCTAGTTTAAGGATGGGAATAATGGTCGGCGCGCCCAGCGCATAGTCTAAAAGGGTTGTCCCTATCCTCTTAATGAGTAATGGGTGTGTTTTGGGCGTAACGTGCCATAAACCAATCAGAGTCTCATCTCCCATTCCCTTTAAAAGCCAGTTGTGCTCGCGCCATGGCGGATTCCATATTTACATGGCGGAATTTGCAAGCGGAAAAACTGAACGCTTCCCTAGCGAGGGAATGGATCTGCTCATGTGCGTAATTCTGATACATGCAAAGACTATCCATTATGACATGTAGGCATTTTTATATTTATGTACACAATAATAATCTTTTAGATTTTAATCCTTTAATTTTTCATTTTTAAAAATGTTTGTGTGCTGCTGTGCGAACCTGTGTGTGTAATAAGCAAAGTGTACGCGTGTTGTGCACCTGCCTATGGGCGCATATTACTAACGTGCTCTTTAAATAAAAAAATTAAAAATACAATTGCGCCAGACTTTAGGCGCAGGATGTGAACATGATAACTACGTCTGGCTGAAACTAGCAAAAAACACTTGCGTCATGCATGGCGCCACATTGCACCAGGTGTATGATAGGGCCCACTGTCTTTACAAGAGAGTCAGTAGCAAGGACTTTTATATTGAACGGGATCAAAACAAGGTTGTAAGGTAATCACACTCCCTCAGTCGAGCTATCTCTCTGCTCTACATAATACAATAAGCTTTTAACTTCAATGAAGCAACTTAGCATTTTTTTGTTACTAGTTCTAAAGTGACATTTTTAAATTAGTAACGGAGGCTTGGCCTCATCTGTTATGCTGTCAACTTGAGATTTGAATCTGTGGCAGAAGTAAGTAGGTACCTGCGCACAAAAAATAGTTTTTAAGACACCCTGTGGTCGTTTCTTTTTTATGTACACACTTCTGCCATCGAACTGTTGTATAAATATAATATCACGAGTAGCCGTGCGATATGGCTCTATATCATGATGGCTGTGATCACCTATGGCATGTGATTACACATACTTGTGTGATATTGCTCATAATTTGACTGATAAATCCGCAGACAATTTTGTGAATTTATGGCTCAGATGAGCACGGGTGACTTCATCACACACCAAACTGTGATGAAGTGTGTTTCGTCATTCATCCTCTGAATCCTCCTCATGAGCTATTAATGAGAACTGATGGGCCCAAAAGATCACAGCAGAACCACAGGACGTCACAGGAGAAGAAAAATCAAAGTGAACTGAAAAAAGGGTGAGACCATGAAACATTTTCACTGTAAGTCAAATGAAGTCAAGACATATAAATATAAAAAAAGCACAAGGTCACAGATGAAAACCTAAGAGCAGTCTGTAAAGCTCAGGGCATATAATTGTTTCAGTACTCACAGTCATTAGCCATGAACAATTTCTGCTCAGCTATTCTCAACAGCACCATGATAAAATAAATTACTTACTGTGGCCAAACTTTAGAAATCAAGAACAACAGAATGAAACAGTTTAGTCAAATGTAATAAATTAATTAACCGCATTAAATTTAATGGTGTTAAATATTAAATTAATGACAAACATTATACTATATCTGAACTATTGAAGATTTACCTCCAGAATCAACACAGAAAATGCAATCAATTAAAACAACAAAACAATAAAAGGTTACACTTTATTTCGATAATCCACAATCCACTTTAAACATTCTACTAAGTATATTTGCAACTACATGTCACCTACCAGTCATTAGAGTATATATAGACATACAAGTTGACATGAAGTTGCAAAGTTGCTTATAGCCAGTAGAATGCATGTTAGGGGATAAAATAAAGTGCCAGCAGATATTAAGTAGACAGTCTACTAATACTCTAATGACTAGTAGACACGTTGCAAAGTTATAGTTAGTAGAATGTCTAAAGTGGACAATGAAAATAAAGTGTTATCCAATAAAACATCAAAACAATAAATAAATAAAACAAAAGAACAAATAAATCAATCAAAAAACAACAAAACAGATAAATAGATTAAACAAAATGACAAACAAACATATAAATAAATTGAAACAACAAATAAATCAATAAAGTGATAAATAAAACATCAAATAAATAAAAAGATAAATAAAGTCAATCATCTGAGACTGGTGATTGAAAGCAAAACTACTCTCACGGATACTGAGCTCTAAGTCGATGGCTAACGTTTTACCATTATACAACACATTCATGTTTTTAAGCTTTATGATGCACCGCAATTACCTTGTTACCACAGAGAAAAACGACTGATAAAATTATGTTATGAATTATTGATGTTTGATCTGTTAACACTGAAAGAACCATGACCGTGACTCGTTCCGCAGGCTAACACCTCCTCCAATCAAACCTACTGATGATCAAGCACAACATATTACAGAAAATGAATGGTGAAGACATTACTCAATGCCTCAACCCAAAATAACATCTGCAGAAGCCCAGAACACAATGCAGCAGGCTTGCCTACTTATTGACTTTCATTTTTTGCTGTGTATGGGGGTGTATGAAAGAGAGAACATTTGTGTGGGTGGGTAATAAGATCTCAGCTTAATTAGCACAATAAGGTAACTGGCCCTTCTGGATATCAGAATTTTCACTGCAAGTCTCCACTTACAGCAATGTCTCTACCAAGAAAAGGGACATCAATTTAGAAACCACAGTTTATCAAAAGACCTTTAACATTATCTCTTTAGAAACCAGGACAATAAAACAAGGTTTAGACAAAAAAAAAAAAAAACACTCAATATACACTCAATTGTGGACAACTGATCAGAAAGCCAGAGTCAATGTTGAACTGATGTAAAACTGTGGCTATTCATGAAAGATTAAAAGGACATTCATAAGACTTTAAGACATAAAGTGGCTGTCAGATGTTTCTACAACACTTCTCACATCTCAGTAACTTGAATCTCTCAATAATTTTTATTTTAATGTTTCAACATCTCATAAGAATCTTCTCTTTATATAGGCCTACTTTTAACTATAAAACAGGACCAACCTTAGATCAACTAACTGATTGTAGATACAGTGGGATTGTGGACAACAGGGAACAGCAGCTTTCACAGCTTAATTTAACTGAAATGATTAACTGATGTAGGGGCTCAAGTTTGTGAAAGATTCTCAAGTAGTGTTTTAAAGTTTTGATTAAAGTTATTTTTTTTAAAGCTCTTTACTATGTGAAGTATAAAGTGAACCTGGATGAGGATGTAATCATCCAGCAAAAATAAATACACTTTTTGCACATTAAAGGTAGGGTAGGCGATTTCGGAGAGGCTATCAAATAGCAAGCTAGCTTTGAAAGCAAGATACCACCCTCCCTGCGAATCACTTTCCAAAGCCACGCCTCCTCCAAAACACATGAATGCACATGAACGCACACAGGCAGATCAGAGGCTAACCAGCGACACAATGAGAGATGGCGTTGGTGGAGGGTTGAATGCAATGCTGTCAGATTATCACATGTCTCATTCACTGGTGAGAAAAAGTACAAAGCACATAATATTACAATAATAACGCCTTCCATTCTCGCTCGGTCTGCAATAGTGTAATGCAACACACTGATGACGTATCATGTCTGCGCGAAAAGGGACAGAGGAATATGATTTTATACTGGACATCAAGTGGCATGTTTGTCCAACCATATTTCTCGGACCAAGGAATATGATTGGACAAACATTTTATGGTCCTATGCCTTCCACAGATGATAAATACATATAAATACAATTAGACCATTTAACTTAGTGATTGCTATTGGGATGTGAAGAAACTTTCAACCAGCATAACAAAAAATGTTTTTGAACCAAATCACCTACCCTGCCTTTATAGTGTGATCCTGGACAAGCCCCAACTTTTTCACTTCTTAAACCTCTAGACTCGCTGTGGTGTAACAAGATGCTTTTTTATTTCCTTTGGTATCAAAGATGTTGGAAGAACTTTGATGTCAGTAGAAAAGTGAATAATTAATAGCACAATGTGTTTTGTGCTATGAATTATTGTCTGCCAAAAGAAACCATCAAAAGTAACATTAAATTTAACAAAAACATCAAATATTTCATATAAAAAGATACTAAAAATGTATTTAAAAAAATTAATTTCTATGTTTGACTTTATGGACATTTTTGTTTATTTTTGTAAACCTTTAGAATTTTGTGTTGGGTTGCCACATGATGTCCAGTATAAAATCTAAATTTTCGCAGTTTTTCGGGATTATAAACGTTTCTTCCTTTCATTCACTTTTAATTACTTTATCCACATTTTTTACAGTGGTAAAGCAGAAAAACACTGTAGGACAGATACTGGCGGTGCAATATCAAATATAGCCTTGATGTCTTGCATGTGCGGAAGATAAAATTTGCTCTTTTGACCTTTTACAACAAGTGTTAGTTGCTTTGGAACATCTGGAGAAGACATGAAGATATTAGACAAGATATGATCTCTGTCCTGCTTGTGTCCCACAGCCCTCTGAAAGCACAGAGTGTAAATTAAATTAATATCATAAATGTGCAATTAGTCGACTAATGTCTTAAATGTACGAGTAATGGTCACTAGGAAAATCTTTAGTCGGGGGCATTACATAAGATGCATCAAATGTCACTTCAGACTTTAAATAGGTGACGGGCTATAGCCTTCAGAATGACATTCACTTCCTTCCTCTTACTGAAAATGTCTCTCAACACCAACTAAAGTTTAAATGATATGAGGAAGTGACAATGAGAGGGAGTGATGAAGGTTGTGGAAAAACAATGCTGCCACGGGTGTTGCTGTTTGCATGCAAGTAGGAGCTTGCGTTGGTATTTGTAATTATTTCAAATGAAACAGTGTTTGGCTGTCAAACTATGACACTCACTGACATCAAAGTACTTCCAACATGATACAGAAAGAAAAAAAAAACATCCTGTTATGGCTAGGCATGGGCCGGTATGAGATTTTGGCGGTATGATAACCTTAAGCAAAAATATCACGGTTTCACGGTATCACGGTATTGTCGTCACAGCTCTAAAATGTGTTATTTTTAAATGACTGGGTAAAAAAAAAAAATTTTTTCCTCTGAACACATTATATTTTGTTTTTGAGCAACATACAGAATATTAGGAACAGTAGAATTTGTTTATTTTTTCTTTGATTTGTTTCCTAAAAAGAAGAAAAATAAAGACTGACATCTTTATTTAACCTAAATCTGTAATTACAGTTATTTTATTTTAGTTATATAATTCATATACATATAATTTAAATCATTTCATATAATTTATTTATATCATTTAATATACATCATTTGATTTAATAATAACCCAATTTGAAGTTCAGTATTTTTCTCTGTGCGTCCGTCTTCATTAATGTGGCCTGTGTTAACGGGCGTTTACAGACTTCATAGTTTCACATAATTGACATTTTGTAAAATGATTGCATTGCAATTACAGTTTGTGCAAGTCCAGAACAGAGACAAGTTGCAAAAAGACAAAAAACGGCCGGTTGCCGATCGCGTAAGTTCCAGGGGCAGCTCCTTAAGTTCGGCCATCCTACACACACGTGACTGACCGCTCGCTCGCACCAACAGGAGTAGGAGGGTCGTGTTACTCTCTACTCTCTCGTGTTGCACTCAACCTGAGGGATTCCTACACTTTCAGTCTTTGAGGAGACATGAAAAACAGCGCATACCGCTGGAACGGTATAACGGAAAATATTAGTGGTTTTGAAACCGTGAAATTTTCAAATCGCGGTATACCTTGAAACCGGTAATCGGCCCATGCCTAGTTATGGCACAGCAAGGTTTAAGAATCCAAAAATTGGGGGCTTACGCGAGATTATACATAATATGCAGAAAGCACTGCAGAGTAAAAAAATCAAAACTTGTCTCACAAACTTGTCTTATCATTTCTCTCACAAACTTGAGCCTCTACATCAATTCATCATTTTAGTTAGATGAAATAAACTAATAACTGAAACTAAATAATAACTGGAATTAAAAATAATAAATTAATGCATGTTGTAATACTCAACTCTTTCTGCACGTACTTTAGACACGCAATTTTCTCGTTCAATAACAGCCAGAAAAAGGTGATCCGGCAGGACGATCTCCAGATTGAGAAAACTGCACACCACCAGGTGTGTATTAATATTTGAGATCCTGCTTTCTGTCCTCTATGAAAGCATGACAAGCCATGTCCTGACCTGTCCCTTGCACAGCTGTCCCTCTGGGGACAGACATGGTCAGGCAAGGTTAAAAAGCAGTCAGACAAGCAGGCACAATCCCATCTGTCTGATGAAAATGTCAACAGAACAGCAGGACAACACAATGCAGAGGGACATTCTATATTCGTAGAATGAGACTCCATATGGGACAATGCATCAAAACAGATATTTTTAGATGTAAAGTGGACTCATCCTACACTTTTTAGCATTTTAGTCCACTTAATGCTATTCAATCAGTCATAATTTTCTTTTCATAATCATTTTCCACACAGGGCAATGAAAAAAAAAAAACTTATTTTATCTTTAGTTTTTAGGTATCAGTGCCATGCATGAGGTGCTGCAAAAAAAAAACAAAAAAAAACCATGAGTAGTGGTCGACTGATATTCATTTTTGATGGTCAATATACAGCTGATATATCACACTTTTTAATAAAAAAAAAGGTAAAAATACATGCTGTTCCTTATGTGTTTATATGTTTCCTATTGTATTAGGCTGTTCTTTGATTTAGTTAAGATATAAATAAATAAACATAACCGCAAATCTGTAAATTAGTAGAAGAAGAGACTTGACATCTGTGATGTGTCAAATACTTTAGATTTACAAAGAAGGTGCAGGTGCATATTACTTATGAATGGGACAGCACACAATAGTTCCGCATTCTAAATAAAAGAGCCATTCACTAATTGGTAAAGTCATCGTGTCACTGCAGCTGCCGTAAGAAGCTCAGGGCCCGTTTTCACAAAACATCTTAAGGCTAAAAGTAGCTCGTAACTCGCTGATTTAGGAGAAATCTTAAAAATAATGGGTATGTCAGTCCTAAATTTAGGACTCCTACATTTTTTATCTAAAAGTATTTCACAAAGCATTTTAGCGCTAAAACTAGCTCCTAAATCTGTAAACGTTAGGAGTAGTGAAGAGGACTCCTAAGTCACTAAGATCAAATCACAAACTATCCTAAAATGGCTGTTGCCGGCAATGTGCCTCGGAACGTAAACATTTTAGAAATATTTGACGATAATGAGCTTTTATAAACGTATCGCCTTCGGTTTTGAAGGTTATCCCAACTCCAAATTTTCCTTTGATTATGTCCTTGTTTTCATTAACCAGTTGGGCAAGAAGTAACAGCTGTGCTTGTGTCCAGTTTGGTTTTATTTTACGTTTGCATGTCTTACTATCAGCCATGATTATTCTACTCTGTTTATTAAAAGGCTGTTTATATGCATATTCACTAATTATGAGAAGTAGGGCTGCACGATAAATCGCATGCGATATTTAACGCGCATCTTGTCAGT
>NW_015627262.1:792240-793647 GCF_001515625.1 Sinocyclocheilus rhinocerous
AATATTGCGCTCTACAATATTTCTATGAATACATCTCTGACAGAGACTATCAGCCAATCACTGTGGGCATAGTTAGTAAGCATGCTGACATCATCCATAGCAACCAGGTCAACCCTGCCCTTACTCTTAGCTTAAGACTTCTCTCTATTCCTTAGTAAAAGTTTGTCTCAGCAGCTTTGTGAATAGGTTTTAAGAGAAAACTCTTTGCTAAAAACTTTTAATGCTATTTAGGAGAACTCTAAGATAAACTGTTTTGTGAATAGGGGCCCTGGTTTCTATAGAAAAAGTCAGTGTTTTGAGACACACTTAGGACTGCACATGCACATTGGATAGTCTAGTTTGAAAAATAAGAATTATATGAAATTTAATCATAAGTTTGGTGAACAGCTTTGGAGGTTTACATTTTTTCCTATTCAAAGACATAGGAGCTGTACTTAGATGATTAAAATAGCTTCCTGAAAGGAGTTTCAAAGATGCCCGCCAGAGTGAAATGACTTGCCTTAAAGGGACTTTGTCTGTGTTCCGATGCATGCCATTTTATTTAACCATCTAACTCTTATAGTTATAACAACTGTGAAAACAAGTGCAACATTCTCTTGTGGTAGTTTAACTAAAAGCTGGTTGTCATTGAAATGTTAAAGATCAGTGTTTGATTATGAAGGCTGATGTGATATAACTAGTATGCTATCGGAGCTGTGCAATCCCTTTCTCTATGCAAATGCATGTTGTTAATGCATGTGGGTTGTTTCTAGGCCTTTTACACAGCCCATGTGTCCTCACATCTGGCTTTGATTAGAAGCATAATTGTATTTGCGCCTGCATTATTGTCAATGGCCAGTCAGCAGTTTTGATAAAGTTAATCTAACTTGGTTGAACTTGACAATAAACATCAATATTTCATTTGGTGTATTTAGCCTTACATGATACCCTACCATGTGTGTAATCTTCCATTTTAAATGTGCAACATTATGTGAGCGAGGCAATTGTCAGTGTGGCCAGAGTTGCCAGTGTTGCCACAGTCAAGAGATAAACGATGATCTGCACCCTGCTGAAGTTACTTCTGGAGGAGTAATCGTAATATAGCTTTTTTAAGTTGTTTTTAATGTTATTGTTTTTTTGTTTGTTTATTTTGCGGCACGTTTATTATTAGGGATGCACTGATACCGATACTGGTATCGGTATCGGGCCCGATACTGAGCTCCTGTACTCGTACTCGTTAAAATGCCCCGATACCAAACGCCAATACCACACAGCATGTGATAAGCGCCATATTCAGACAAAGAAACACCGACAACAGAACAACAGAGAGCAGAATGGAGTTAAGGATGTCTACTACGAAGTATATGTATGCAATGAATATAACGTTAAACATTCAGTATTAACACCTGTATAGCTGATGTGCGCGAG
>NW_015627262.1:794257-803302 GCF_001515625.1 Sinocyclocheilus rhinocerous
GCCCGATACTGATCTCCTGGACTCGTACTCGTTGAAATGCCCCGATACCAAACGCCGATACCACACATCATGTGATAAGCGCCATATTCAAACAAAGAAACACCGACAACAGAACAACAGAGAGCAGAATGGAGTTAAGGATGTCTACTACGAAGTATATGTATGCAATGAATATAACGTTAAACATTCAGTATTAACGCCTGTATAGCTGATGTGCGCGAGCTGATAAACAAAGCACGCTGAGTGGATTGAGCGCGCGGCGGCGCAGATGCGCGAGCTTGTCAAGTGAATATATCTTTCTCACAGACATCACTGGAAAGTTTGTAGTTCACATTTACTGTACTGTACATACAGTAGGCGTGTGTGCTCCCCTTTAAATCATGAAATGACACCATATATCATATTACATATTTCGGAATTGTATGACACCATTTTACTTTGTTTCATCATACCCGAATAATTAGTGTAAACTGTGGTTGATGTGTTTAGATTAAGTGTCTGATGAACTGTACATCAATAAATCAACAAACCCGTGCTATAGGCACTGCCATTGATACCGGCTACAGCAAAAATTATTTTACACTACTATTTGAAGCTTCCGCTTTTTGAATGCGGAAGTGTGATAAAGGTCAAGTTATTCAAATGTGTAATTGATTGCTTGTGAAGTGAAAATATGTGTGAATTTTGTGAATCACTTTGTAATCTTTATCTTGTTTTTTATTTAGTTTTGTATTGTCGTTGTTGTTGTTGTTTTTTCAGTTACACAGTACAGTTAAAATAAAAAGTAAAGTTAAAGTTACTAATAATAGAAAAGCAAAGGCTATAATATTTTTTTGTATACCGTTTACTTTAACAGCTCTAATAATTTATTAGAACTGTTTAAGAGACAGTATACTAATGAAGATGGAGAATGTGAGCTCCGTGTGCTCAGGCATTTGTGTTCTCAGAGCGGTCAAAATAAAGGTTCCACTTCCGAAACATCGGCCAAAAAAATAAAAAATTTTATACATCATAAAATTACCGATACATCAACCTTGGAAATATATCATCAACCATAAGACGTGAGTGCAACATCACAGCGCAGGGTTTAGCTCAATTAAGCACCAATGGACCAGCTAATCAATGTCTTTTGGATTACTAGATATTTCCAGGCAGGTGTATTGGGGCAAGTTGGAGCTAAAACTCTACAGGATACTGGCCCTCCAGGAGCAGGACTGGACACCCCTGATGAATGTGAAATAGGTGTTACTATGCAAATCTCAGCAATAATTAATACACTTATGGTTGTGGCATCATAAACAAGCCATTTTTAAGGAGAAAAAATTTGCATTCAGTAGACCAAACTCTTATTACAGGAAAAAGAGGAAGGGAAATCTTGTTTTTCATGACATGACGAATTTGAAATCTTGGGGAATGGCATGAAACTAACGGTAAGCATTTTTATTGGCCTGGACAAATATTTCCTGACAACGTTCCATTACAATGTATTCCAGAAAAATGACCTCATATTTTCATCCATGTATCTCTCTCTCTCTCTCGCTCTCTATCCTCTCCCTCCTGCCTGTTTTTGTGTGTTACTCTGTGGATTTCATCAAATTCTTCTGCTGGATGAGTACAGGGTTGATGGCAATAGAGCGTAGAGATGCCAACTGTCCATCACAGCTGTCAGCATCTCCACTGGTGCCAAAATCAGATGCCGTTCCAGAAGGTCAGAGATACAGTGGACTCTTGGTTCTCAAACAACAGGATTAATTCCTCTTCCAATTTCAGGCTTGTTTAATCACTCAAATCTCTGAACTTCCATCTTTCAGTTCATCTCTTAATCAAAATATCTTGTTCTGTGTCACCACAATGTTCCCTTCCTCATTGAAGTCTGCACCTCTGTTCCAAGACCTAATCAGAAAACCTAGTTGAAAAACTACCAAGACATCATAGGCGCATGCCTGTCGTTTGTTCCAAAAGTTATGTTGCCTTATAACACCTCTCTGTAAGCCAGTTTCTAAGGCAGCAACACTTTATCTCTCATTAGAATACAATCCCACAATATACTGCAGTAAACTCAACATTTCATACAGTACTACATTAATTTTTTATACACTACTGTTCAAAAGTTTAAGTTGGAAAGAACTGAATACTTTTATTCCACAAGAATCCATTAAATTGATTAAAAGTGAAAGAAAATACATTTAAATTGTTGAATACAATTTCTATTCCATGATTCTGTTAATTTTCCAAATAATTATATATAAATTATTCTTTAAATGCTGTTCTTTTAAATGTTCTATTCATCAAAAAAATCCTGAAAGAATTTGCTTCCACAAAAATTGTAAGCAACACAACTGTTTTCAACATTGATTAAAAAAAAAGAAGAAGAAATTTCTAAAGGATGATTTCTAAAAGGATCATGTGATGCTGAAGACTGGAATAATGGCTGCTGAAAATTCAGCTTTTCCCTCAATGAATAAATTAGATTTTTAAAGGTATTAAAATAGAAATCTTTTTAGGCTCAATGCTAAGGATTTTTTTTTAGGGATGCACCAGTATCGGGCCCGATACTGAGCTCCTGTACTCGTACTCGTTAAAATGCCCCGATACCAAACGCCGATACCACACAGCATGTGATAAGTGCCATATTCAGACAAAGAAACACCGACAACAGAACAACAGACAGCAGAATGGAGTTATTAGAGATTAAGGATGTCTACGAAGTATATGTATGCAATGAATATAATTTTAAACATTCAGTATTAACGCCTGTATAGCTGATGTGCGCGAGCTAATGAGCAAAGCACGCTGAGTGGATTGAACGTGCGGCAGGCAGATGCGCGAGCTTGTCGAGTGAATATACCTTTCTTACAGACATCACTGGAAAGTTTGTAGTTCGGTCGGATATGTCAAAAACAAGTAAATAAAACAATGCACAAGTTACTTAACGGGAGGGAGAGAGAGAGAGCGAGAGAGAGAGAGCGCGCGCGCACTTCTGTTGTGTGATCTTTGATGTTCACTCACTTAGCAGATGCATCATTTGGATTCAAACTAAATCGTAAAAATAAGACCATTTATAGGGGCATTCACTATAAACATCATTTATTTTCAACCTTAGGCATACACGACTTTCTGGCGAAAGTGAATCTAGCAGCCTGTGTGAAATGCACTTTACTACTTGTCCCTCTCATTCCGCACCAGTACAAATACGTGCAGCGTTGCGCGTGTTTTGCTTGCTTGAGTGTTTCTGCATCATATGACCCCTTTAAGGCTAAGGGTTGCCCGACTAAGTATTGATAGTAGGGCTGCACGATTAATCGAATACGATTGTCATGTGCATTTTGTTAGTAAAGCCGGTTCTGTAATCAGCAGGAAATCATCATCACGTGCTTTCAGATGGAGCAGAATTTACTACACATAGCCGTAGTTCACTGACAAGTTACGCAAAAAAAACGCAGACGATTTTATTGCGCGATTCTGAAATCGAAGAAATCGTTCGCGATAATGACAGCTGTTTGCATAGCTTCTCAGTGAACTACGGCTCTGTGAAGTAAATGCTGCTCCATCTGAAAGCATGTGAAAATACCACATTTAATAACATATTTTTACTCCAAACTCACTTCATAATGTCAGTCGAGTGTTTGAAATACATCCTTCTGTGAGATGATGTGGCTTCTTACAGAGAATAAGGCACGCAACATATTTCATAGTATTTAAGCAGTGATAAAGGCATTGCATTATAAATATACTTTATTTTAATGAAAATTATAATAATAAGAACTCCGATAAACCGTATATTGCCGTAGTCGTGTGTTTATTAGTCATGTTGAATCAATGAAAGCAGTTGAATCTTCTGTTTATTCAGCTGCAGCGATAAGCATTTTCTGGGTTTCTTCTGCGAGGCGTATTTGGAGTTTCAGCGCGAGAGCGCCCTCTGACCTTTGGATGGAGATTTACTGCTGATCACAGAACCGTGCTTCACTGAAAGATACGCATGACAATTGCAGCTTCGGTCGAATCGCGATCTCGTTTCCATTTCGATTTATCGTGCAGCCCTAATTGATAGTTGTGTAAATACTGTCATACTAACAGCTGTCTGAATACTTTTTGGTTGATTGTAATCCATTACATTCCTTTCTATCAAAGTTATCTAAGATTATCAAGCTGAATTTGTTCTGACACAGTTTAACACAGTTACATTATACATACTCTTTTGGTTTCTGTACCCAATATTTAAAAAATGTACAAATGCAATAAAAATATCGGTATCGGTACTCTGTATCGGCAAGTACCAAAAATAAAAGTATCGGTATCGGGCAAGTACTGGAAAAAGTGGTATCGGTGCATCCCTAATTTTTTTCTACTGGCTTTTTAAGAATTTTTTCTACTGGTTCAAATTTTGATTTGCCCTGCCACTATTTTCACTGGCCCTGTCACAAAAAATAAAATAGTTGTTTTTTATAATTGTTTTTGACTCATTGTTTTTGACGCAGCTGCCCATAGAAAGCAGACAGCAGGGCAGCTCACTGGGTTTTGGAACAGAGCTATTTGTCTCTCTTCACATCTTATTGTACTGCTAAACTGCTAAAAACACATGGCACACCACAGCCCAGCAGTGACAATGCCCTATCAGCCCTCTTTTCAATCACTTCCATCAAATGACTTTCGCTGGCAGTCTCTCAATAGCCATAAACAAGCACATTTCAACCAGTGAGGGCCATAAACCGGATCTGTGGGTGGCAGAATGCACAAGATACACTGAAGCTAGAGCCTCGAGTTATCATTCTGTGCTTTCACTTTGTGCCTCTGACTACAGCCAAATATCCTGATAGGATTTGTTTTCGACCAAACAAGGAACCTAGTCGCACATACCAAAACAAGCAGCAAAACAAATAAGGGAATATTAATTGGAAATGCAATACTGAAGTATAGCAGGGATCAAATATCAATTTAAATTTCTCTAATGTATAAATGGAAATGAGATATGTGAAACACCACAGTTTTGTCGTCATCTTCCCTGAAAGGCTGACCTGCTGACAGTGCTGTAGAACAGAACAATGTCTATTTCTGCTGTACTGCTAAAAATAGTCAAACATTGTGATGTTTACCAGAAATACGACACTGTGACATTCTAGAAGATGTCCTGGATAGTCATTAATTACAAAGACAGAAGTTCTTGAATTAAATTACACAAATTTTCTCCTCATCTAGGCACAAACATCAGAATAAAGCAAAGGGAAATCTTACTGTGGTCAGTAACACACACTGTATACACAAATATATATACTGTATACACACACACACACACACACAACCATTAAACAATTTGAGGTTAGTATGATTTTTTTCATGTTTCTGAATGTTTTTATTTGATCAAACTTGTGAAATATTACAACGGTTTTCTAACTTATTTTAAAATGCAATTTATTTATTTATTGATGGCAAAGCAGCCATACTCCAGTCTTCAGTGTCACATGGTCCTTCAGCAATCATTCTAATAAGCTGATTTGGTCCTCTATTTTTAGGGCCCAAGGATTTTCCTAAGGATTATAATTAGGGCCAAAGCCCTAGATGGCGCAGGGCCCTTTTGCTTCCCTAAGGATTATTTATTTTTTTATTTTCCAACCTTTTGGGTAGTGCTGGGCGGTATACCGGTTCATACCGAATACCGGTGTTTATTTTTGTTATGATATGAATTTTTAAAATACGGCAATACATGTATGTTGCTTAAACAACGTTCGGAACGCGACACTGTTTGAAAGGGGTCCCTTTTCACTGTGGTGAGGGAACAGCTGTATGTGTTACTAAGCATGAAAGTTCCGAAACTGAAGCTGTAGAACTAATAGAACGTGATGACACAGAAGAACTCATCCACAATATCCACATTGACCGCCACAAATATCCACCGCCCCCTGCTATCAGCTCCCGTGTCTCACACACACACACACACAAGCGCGACTTTAGCACTAGATTTAGCAACTTCCAGACCCTTTTAGCGGCTTTTTTCCATAGAATATTCATACTAACAAACCTAGCGACTTTTTGGGATAAACCTTAGCTATGGTTCAGTTGGAAGATTTCCCGCGAACGCGAGGTCTGACTTTCCCGGAGAAGTGTCACCTCTCTCGGCGTCTGTTCTGTGCAGTGAGCGGCAGAGAAGCACCGCAGCCGACTCGTCAATAAATGAGTACAAAACAGCGTTTCCTAGCACCTGTCGCTTACTGATTGTTTGGAATTATAAATATGAGCGTAGTTCGTCTGTTAATATCACATGCACTTTTTTGTTTGTTGTTTTTTTTAGTTTGTTACTCAAACGCAGGCAGTGCGCTGCATGAGACAAAAAAGTAATATAGCCAAAACAACCGCATAGCCGCTCTTTAGTGTAGATGTATGTTGATTTTATCAGACGATGCCGCGATTATAAATGAGAGTGACTCCTGGTTAACATGTAGTAAAAGGGGCCGTGTTTAGTCACTATTTAGTGCGGTATTTTTTGACAATATTCACTCATCATGACAGTAAAATAGGGCATTCTAAGTCAATATACTGCAGTATTTCCTCTCTCAATCAGTAGAAAATATGGTTAACACCCGGTCATGCATGAAAAAAAAAATACCGTCATGTACCGTGAAACCGGTATAATTTTGAAAAATACAGTGATATAAATTTTTGGTCATACCGAACTGATGCTCCAGAAGGAAAAACGGTGCATTAAGAGCCAGGGGTGTAAACTTTTGAACAAAATGAAGATGTGTACATTTTTCTTATTTTGCCTAAATATGATATATTTTCATTTTCTGCCCTTCAGAAAATACTTGCATGTTTCCCAGAAGACAAAATAATTTCAATTTACCCTGATCTTCAGATTCAAAAAGTTTTCACCTCCAGGCTCTTAATGCATCGTGTTTCCTTCTGGAGCATCAGTGAGCGGTTGAACTTTTAGTAATAGTTGCATGTAAGTTGCAGTAAGTCCCTCAGTTGTCCTCAGTGTTAAAAGACGGATTTCAAAATCATACAGTCATTGTTAGAAAGGGTTTAAACACACAAAAAATTATGGAAAACCAAAGAATGTGTGGGACCTAAAGGATTTTTCTGAAGAACAGCAGTCAGTTTAACTGCTCAGGGCAAACAAGGGACCCATGAACAACAAGCGTATGTAAACTTTTGAACAGGGTCATTTTTTTTTTATTCAACTATTATTTTCTCTTGTGGACTATATGCAAACGTCTTTTATGTGAAATACCTTATTCAGGTCAGTACTAAATAAAAAATTACATGGGTGTCATGTAACATTAAAAATTGATAAGTATATAACGTTTCCTTCCCACGGTTATTCAAACGGCGAATGAATTATGTACAGAAATGACATTATCACTAACTTTAATCTATCGCACTCAAAAAAACAAAACTATCGTTATAATCACTGAAGCTGTCTACACTGCGAAATTAATCCCTTAATTACATTTTACGTACATCTGCGCTTTGTTGTTTATGATGAGAGAATTCACGGAATTCAGTCAGCTTTGATTGTTTATAATGCGCAACACTGTAAAAACGCCTAAAATGAAATACGGTGCAACATGAGCAAATCTTAATTTAATGTGCAGTCGACACTTTCTATTCATTTACACTTTGTTAGCAACAGACGTAATAGATTTAATTTGTTTGTGCAGGGGCATTTTTGTCCAATTTAGTGGCATTTTTGCCCCAAGACCCCGTGGCCTAAGGCTAAGCTTTCCCCAGCCTTACACACACTCCGCCTATGCTCGCACTCTTCAGAAATAATCACAGAATATGACAGATCTTGTGTTTTAAAGCCAAACACACAATGAATAATTCACTGAAAATGAGTCTCTGCTCTCTCTGCCATCTCTGATGTAGTCAGCCTGTTTTTTTTTTTACATTAGGACAGTTTTGGACTGATTGTTTGAATGTATTCGCTTGCTGGATCATTGGACTGAAAACTTTCCCAGAGTTTAGAGGCTTTAAAAGACCTGATTGAAATCAGAGAAGCGAAATCAGGTTAAAGTGTTAGAATAGAAAATTCCGCCTATCAGGGATACAGGTTTTGTGCCATTGTAGATGCTCAGTGTGAGAAACTCCGGACTCCCAAGATCATCTTACTGCATGATGTAAATTACATTAATGACGCAATTTCACATGCTTCAGTAATTTGTTTGCATTCAATTATTTTAACGCGTTAAAGATTTTGAATTAATCGCACAAGTTAACGTTGACAACCCTAATTCAGATACATATGTAGACTTTATCAGACTACTTTTTAACAATGTTGAAAACAGTTCTTGCCATGATACTTTTTTTTCAGGATTCTTTGATGAATACTAAGTTCTGTGAACCACTGATTTGATATAGAAATCGTGGCCTAATGGTTAGAGAGTCGGACTTGTAACCCGAAGGTTGTGGGTTCGAGTCTCAGGTCCGGCAGGAATTGTCAGTGGGGGGAGTGAATGGCCAGCACTCTCTTCCACTCTCAATACCACGACTGAGGTGAGACCCTTGAGCAAGGCACCGAACCCCCAACTGCTCCCCGGGCACTGCAGCAATATGGCTGCCCACTGCTCCGAGTGTGTGTTCACTGCTGTGTGTGTCCACTTGGATGGGTTAAATGCAGAGCACAAATTCCGAGTATGGGTCACCATACTTGGCCACATGTCACTTCACTCATTTTGATCAATTTAATGCATCCTTGCTAAATACTAAATTTAAATAAAAAAAAACCTTACTGACTCCAAACTGTAATATGTATATATGAAAATGTATGTGTGTGTGTGTTTTAATTCAGATTTTTTTTTATATGTCCATTACTGAAGAAAATAGAGGGATAATTAGAATCAGTACAAAAAGTGAAATAGTAATTCAGCACTAACATAACAGCAATGCATTCAAAATGTAAGTCTGTCCACACAAGATTTTTTACATGTGGTGTTTACATGCTTTGCTAAATTCAACACTGTAGGCATTACCAGCTCGGCTAATTAAAAGTTCAATTTAAGTTAATAAAAAACAGATGCACAATTAAAATGTATTATGTGTAGTGTT
>NW_015627262.1:803783-808340 GCF_001515625.1 Sinocyclocheilus rhinocerous
ATATATATATATATAAAAGAGTTTGTTCATTGAATTTGATTGGGCCAAGTAGTATTCCATATGATATTTAGTACATTAGCCATAGGACTTTTGATATTGCTGAAATACGTGTCATAAGCAAATCTGCTCTCCAGATCAGCAAATCAGCTCTGAAAACCTCATATCAGTCAAACAACTTAGAGCATTATAATAGACTCACTTCTCTCCCTGAAGTTTGTTGGTTTTCACAATCAAGTCCTGGGTTTGTTCTTTGGCTGCCTGTTTACACACAACATGAAAGCTGAGTTATGGAGAAAGAGCATGTTGGCCCTTCAACTACATAAATTCAAGTATCTTTTTTCAAACCCTTGAAATGCCTTTCAAGTTTTTTTAAATAGTTAGTTCTGTTGCATTAATGAACCATGATTTTCCAAAAGAGAAATATGCATATAAATGCATTTTTCTGCTAAATAAATGCAAACATAAATAATTACCTTCAACCTGTTGGTCATTTCTTCACAGCAGGAGCTCATGGCCTGAACATCTTCATGAACGCTCTCAAGTTCCTGAAGCAGAAAGACATACTCAAGAGCTGAGGATGAGTCCTACTGTATACTGCAGCAGACATCCACTAGTGCTAAAGAGGTTATATGCAAATGAAGCAAAGTTTATTGTGTAAACCACCTCAACAGCATCATGTTTACATTTAGTCAGACGCTTTTCTCCAAAGCGACATGTTATTTTAGTATCATTGATATACTATTATAGTTTTTGTTAATATTTTGAATTAGTTTATTTTCATAGTTTCTGTTTTCATTTTAATTTTAGTTAAAGTTAATTTTGTTGTGTGGTTTTGTCATTTATATATATATATATATATATTTCTATTTAGCTTTCATTTATATTTATTTCAGTTTTAGTAATTTTAGTACTTCAACTTGTCTATTTTCTATTTTAATATATTGTAAAATGTTACTTATTTCTTGACAAATGTTTTCAGGATTCTTTGAGGAAAAGAGAGTTCAAAAGAACAGCATTTACTGGAAATATATACATTAATTGTAACAATGTAAAAGTCCTTACTGTCACTTTTGATCAATTGAATGTGTCCTTACTGAATTAATTAGCTATTAATTAAAAAAATAAATTAAATCATTATCTTAATGGCCCAAACTAAATAGTTTTCAGTGCAAGCAAGAGTATAGAAGTGAAATGCATAAATACACATTGTAATTTTAATGTAATGTACTTTGTAAGATGATAAATAATTTAAAAAAAGCCTCACAGGCATCTTATGTAATGTAACAGTTTGATTTATGAGCTGCTTTTTTTAATAGTATTTTTTGAGCTTATGTATTGTCAAACTGTCACTGTGAATTTACCTCCTTCACTTTCTTAAATATCCGTACAAACTCTTCATTGATGGACAGGCTGCGTCTCTCGATGTCTCCTCGAAGGTTCCTCCTGGTTCTCAGACTGTTCTCAGTGAAAAACACAGAGAGAGATGTCAACGCTTCCAGCATCTCCTAGAAAAAGACAAAAAATAAAAAATAAAGAAGTGAGGCAACAAGATCTTCACAGCTGCTAGTTCATCAACTGCATGTTGTCTACGAACATCAGATGACAATTGCATTTACAACATATATAGGCTATGTTCTTATCAAAATAATATTACTGCAATCACCTTCTCCATTCAAATGTACTGTAGTGGTACAATGGCAATTCTATGGTTGCTCGATATACTAGGTAGACTACTGTTCAAAAGCTGATAAGCTATTTTTAATGTTTTTGAAAGACTCTTAAGCTGATCTGATGCTCAAGAAACATTTCTTATTATTATCGATGTTGAAAAAAGTTGCTGCTTAATATTTTTGTCGAAAGCATGATCATTTTTGGGGGGGATTTTTGATTAATAGAAAGTATGTAACACTGTAGTAATCTTTTCTCTCAATTTTGAGTATTTAATATGCCCTTGCTCAATAATAGCATTATTATTATTTTTTTATTTAAAAAAACCGTACAGACCCCATAGGCTGCATTATACTGTACCATGGTGTATGTTAAAAAGAAGAAGAAAAAAACACATGACATTACCATGGTACAATGTCTTAAAAACATATTAACATATTTACAGTTGGACATGTACCATGGTAGTACCATAGTATTCTTTGAAGTATATTGGAGTACCATATAAATACCATAGTACATGAATTTCAAGTATTATAAATGGGTTGGACAAAATAATGTGAACAACTGGGTAATATGCCATTTTGCTTTATTATAGTGTTTTACTGTATCACCATTTGTTTTAATACAACTTCAAACCTTCTTAGAATAGATTTATATACATTTTGTTTTTGAATTTTCCTTCCAAATCTATACACAGTGGTTTAATAATATTCAAGTCCAGTGATTGAACTGGCCTGGGTAGACGTTGAAGTTTATCTTGGTGCTCCAACTGCCCAGGTTTTGTTATCACGATACCATCTTTTTCACATTTTAGCATTAGTATCTGTGACTAATTAGAGCTTTTTCTTGGATGTTGGATTTATTAAGTTCTTCGTGGTCGATGTTTGGGGAAACAGGGTCTTCAGTGTGATTATTGAGGTTTGCTGTCACTTTGCTCCAGCAGTTCTGTGTTGTTTGGACACAATCCCTACAGTTCACTTCCCGCCCAGTGTTGTTCTTTACTAATGAAGTCTTGCCATATGTTGTGTACATAGTCTTAATCGCAAAGACTATTGTTCTTAAAACACCAAACAATTGGGCTGTTAAGGTTACAGATGCTCCTGCTAAATGGGCTTCCATGATTTGCCCTTTTTGGAAGTCTGACAAGTTCCCTATTTCACTCATGGCTTTTACTGAACTGCTGAAATCAACTTGTACAACAGTGAAATACAACCTAGATCAGTGGTTCTCAATTCCAGTCCTGGCAACCCCTCGCTCTGCATATTTTGCATGTCTCTCTTATTTAACACACCTGATTCAGATAACCAGCTCGTAAGAAAAGAGATCCATGCATGAACTTTGTTCCGATTGACAGGATTCCTACAAAGTGTTCATTGTTCCCTACTCCCTGAGCACGGGAGATCCCGTCAAGTGTGACATAATATACCTCAGTAAATAAATACAATTTAAATTCACGTCTCGCACACTTTAATGCCCTTTGAATGGAACATATACGCTCCCTTCTAAATGGAATCATGGCGGAATATCCTGTGAAGTCCACTTCGCAGGGCACTTACGATCGAATAGAACAAACATCTGAAGTGATAAGAGATACATACAAAATATGCAGAGCGGGGGCTCGCAAGGACTGGAATTGAGAAGAACCACTGACCTAGAGAATATAGACAATGTAAAGACAACTGAAACATTTGCTTTTCACTATAGCCTACACAATATTAAGTATATTAACCCCTACAATAACTGGTGTTCACATTTCTTTGTCCAACCCCCGAACATGACCATGTTGTAACATATCCATGTACAAATGTAAGGTTTGTGTAATGATCTGACATGCAGAACACCACGCTACTGAAATATGATTTACCGTGTACCATTAGGCCTACTTTTACATGAAATAATTTCATTATACTATTTACAAAAAAACATCCTCCAAAAAAGATATTATCATGGTACTTATCCTATCTCTAATTGAGGACTGCTTTATTATCTATGTTTGAAGAGTATACATGTGCAATTTATTATATAAATTAGAGACTCAGAAATTATGTTTATTTGCTTTGTTTTGTTTTCTTTTCTTTATATTAATTATAAGGGCCAACGATTTGTAGTGACAGGTGCACTGCGAGTCTAAAAAGTCAGCTACTGTGCCAAACCTTGTCATTATCCAGCCTGGTCTCCAGGATCTTGTTGAGTTTTCTGGATAGAGGGTTGTTGGGCTGTGAGGACGCATTCCCGCTGCTGCTAGAGGTGTGAAGGATAGAGGCATCAATTGACAGCTCTGCTTTAGTCTCTGCCATCATCAACATCCACGTCAACCTCCAGGAAGCTGTTTTGAGTAACCAGAAAAACGTCCCACTGCAACAACAAGAGTTGGACACATTAGTTCCGCGCCTCGAGCTGTTAACGTTTGCGCAAAAACCTAAATCTCCAGAAATGAGGGTGTCACCCTTTGAGAGTGTCATTGAAGAGAAATGTCTAATGTTCTAATGTTATACATAGACTAATAATGTTTTAAACATTTTAATATATTTACATAAAACATATTTTATAAATAAATATATAATATATTATTAATACATATATATTTTCATAAATATATTTTATACATAGTAATGATAATGACAACGAAATAATAACGATATAATATTATTAGAATATTATTGTTATATAATTTATATGGTTTATATTATTAAATATATTTTAGTAAAACATTTTAGGGTTATGGTTTGGTTTGGGCTTTTTATGTTTTTAATTATAGATAACGTTATACTTAAAAACAATAGAAAGATGTCGTACGTCCACATTTAATTATATACAATCCCCATAAAGATAAAACCTGAAAATAGGCCTACCTACATTGTGGGGAGCGGCTATTGCTTTTTTTTTTTT
>NW_015627262.1:808489-818033 GCF_001515625.1 Sinocyclocheilus rhinocerous
TATATATATATATAAGCAATCTGGCAGACCAATGAAAGTGGTTTGGGATCTTTTTCAAGGGATTTAAAGTTGAACTCTTAAGTTCACAAACACAATAAAAACAGTGATCTTTTGACGTGACACAACTTGTTGTCAATTTAATTCCCCAACCAATGGCACCTATAACTGCTGTTAAAATGCAACAAATCGCTTCAAACCAGTGCCTTGACATTAACTTCACCTTGCCAGAGGGAAAAGGGGAGTTATCTTGACAATGAATAATCACAACAACTACAGATGTTGCACCCGAGAGGGCAAAAACAATTGAATTTTAGCCCATTTCTCCTCAGAGGTATTAAATTGAGAAAGGAGGTGAGACACAGGGTTACGCTCTCTGTGGTGTTTCTGGATGTGAAGGCTTTGTGAATTATTCACAGCTGTGGTCACTTCTCCAGCATGCACCACTTTGCACCAACGTCTCTTGAGCTTTACACACATGCTCCATGTCTTCCATCCTATCCCATCACAACTCTCCCTTAGTAACTTTTTAGTCAATGGCTTATTTTGCACTCATTAGTCAAGTCTGGGAAAGTCCAAGGAGAACAAACAGAAGTCACCATTGTTTACTGTAGATCAGGGTTTTTTTTCTTCTTCTTCTTCTTAATCTTTTAGCCACAGCCCCCCAAATATGACCATCCTCATGCAATGGACCCCCTCCTAAAATTTACAAGGCAGCTAATATTCTTATTTGTATTTCACTACATTTACTTTGAAAATATTATAAATACGTGTAAAATATTATTTGGAAAATAATTTAGTTTCTTACTTTTAATTACTTTATATTATCTTTACATTATCGTTTAGTTTAACACGTTCCATTATCTTATTATTTTTAATTATGTTTTTTACTCACTATAGTACATTATGTTAGTTGAATTGTTTATTATTTAAAAAAAATACTTATTTACATTTTTTTTATTTTATTAAAATTAAATTAAATTAAGTTAATCTTATTAAAGTTAGTTAGTTATAACATAATTTTTAAATTAAATTTTACTTTTTGACTTTTTCTTCACGAAACTTTTCTATTGACCCCCTAGTACTCCCTTGCGGCCCCTGGGGGTCCCTGAAACCTTGCTTTAAATAGACTTTTCTTTTCTTTTCCTTTCTTTGTTTTTTCTTTTTATTTATTTATTTTTAACCCATGTAGGCTGTCTCAAATTAGTGTCACTGAAAAGCAGGCTCCCATTGTAACACAACATTCCCAGCTGTGTATGATAAATTAACGTTCATCTTTTTCACCTGGCCATGTATATGTTCAATAGTTGTTGTTTTTTTTGTATTTTTTGTAGTAAAGACTTTACGTGTCTGTACAGAAACTGATTTTAAAATAAATCTGCTATGTGAAATATTCACTGGAGTAAAAAGTGTGATAGCTAGCCCCGCTGTGATTAAAAAGCAGCAGAACGGTGGGCGGAGCTCGAGTGAGTGAGCTAAGCGAGCGCGCTCAAGACTCTTGTAGTCTGACGTCTGCCACACTGAGCTCAGCGCGTGGACACGGAGGCAGCTCGATACAGCATGTAGTGTGTCTTCTGAAATACGCTGGGATTATTTTAACGCTGTCCTGCAGGAGTGACATAAACAGAAAGACATAAGCAGGTCTCAGCAGACCCCATTTAAAGGAATTTAATTCATGTTTTCGGCGCGCGTTACGTGAGTTGCGCCCCGTTCAGCCGACAAAGTTTATTTCTTCTCCACGGTCCCACGAAGCTGGACCGGAGTTTGAATTAACACGCCAGTCAGAATATACCTGTGTAAGTTATCACATACGATGTGTTTTTTTTTTTTTAAATGATGATTAATGGATTGCGCATGATGGCGTGTTTTGCATGGCAGTTGTTTATATCAGGACTTTCATGAAGTGGCACTAATAATAGATGACCACTCAGCCTTTTAAACTTTCTTCTTGGGAATTAGGCTACGTTATAGTAATTTACATTCATATTATTAATATGATTACATTATATAATCCTTAACACAGATGATATGTCATGCATATTATGTCTTATTAATAAGATATTATAACTATGTCATATTATGTCTTATTAAAAAGAAGTTTAATTTCACTGATACGGTGAAAAGTAAAAATGTGCAGTTGTTACCATAAGGAATTCCGACCCTTAAAATGAGTTCTATTCAACTTGGTGTATTCAGATTCGTTTCATTATCAAATCCTTTAATAAAATCATTGAATGTAGATGTTACCACATGAGACATTTTCTTTTCTTTTCTTTTTTTCTTTGCTAGTATCCATCTGCAATCTTTTGTGTAAATATTTAATGTTAGACTCCCCTCTCAGCCTTATATGGACTGCTCTTAACTCTTCTTGCACTGTTTTAAATAAGTTGGGTGGCAACTTTAATTAACAACATCAACAAACATTAAATTAAACTTTAGAAGCTTAACATGAAACTTTTGATATATTTCATATTATATTGAAATGTACAACTAATTACTTACCAAGAGTGAAAATGTGCAGTAAAATTATAAAATTAAGTGGCCAGAAAATACATTTGGTCACATAACCTGAATTTTAAAAGTACACTATCGTTCAGAAGTTTGGGGCTGTTTTATTAAAACTGTTATAACAAATAATAATTATTAATAATAATAGTAATTAATAATAGGTTTTTCATGTTCACCAAAACTGCATGTATCTACTCAAAAATACAGTAAAACCAGTACTATTTTAATATATTTTAAATTGTTTATTCCTGTGATGGTTAAGCTTAATTTTCAGCAACCATTACTCCAGTTTTTAGTGTCACCTGATGTTCATTCAGAAATCATTCTAATATGCTGATTTGCTCAAGACACGTTTGTTATTATTGTCAATGTTGAAAACAGTTGTGCTGTTTAAAGGGTTTTGTGGAAACTGTGATGCATTTTCAGGATTCTTTGATGAATAGAAAGTTGCATTTATTTGAAATATAAATCTTTTGTAAAATTATAAAGGTTACTGTCACTTTTGATCAATTTAATGCATTCTTGCTGGATAAAAGTGTTAATTTCTTTAAAAGAAAGTAATTTATTAAAATCTTACTGACCCCAGACTTTTGACCGGTATAGTGTATATGAATGCTGTTGCAGATAACAGGAATTGTGACTCTTTTCTGTAAAGATTGATGGGATAGTGTGTTTTATTGCTTCTTTCTCAGGTGACTGCACACAGAACCATGGTGAAAACTGTATGGAGATAGAAGTCCTCTTTCCAACAAGGCAAAAGGAATTATTTCTGGAATTACTCTTTTCCAAGCTCTCTTCAGGAATTGTGGCCAATATTTAAAGACATTTCTCCGGAATGGCATCCAGCCTCACATGTACAGGGATGATCTGGGCTCTGGTGTCCCTGTTGAGCGCAGCAGCTTCCTGCGTGGGCTTCTTCATGCCCTACTGGCTGCTGGGCTCACAGATGAATAAACCAGTGTCCTTCGGTACTTTCCGGCGGTGCTCGTACCCCATTCGGGACGAAGAGAGGCAGGCTACGGTCATGCTGGAGCAGTGCGGACGCTATGCGAGCTTTCAGGGTATCCCGAGCGTGGAGTGGCGGATCTGTACAGTCGTGACGGGGGTTGGATGCGGCCTGCTGCTGCTGGTGGCACTTACAGCGCTCATGGGCTGCTGCATATCAGAACTCATCTCCAGAACCATTGGACGTGCAGCCGGGGGCATACAGTTTCTTGGAGGTGAGTAATAGACTGTCAACATGGCATGTTAAATTATATTTACATGCAGACAGGTTTAGGGGGAAACTCACAAAGACATATCCTGGTCACATTTGACTCCTAAATGTATTTATGTATTTGTTTTTATCATTAGTTAGTTAGTTAGTTTATTTATTTATTTGTTTTTATTATTAGCTTATTTTGTTTGTTTGTTTTTTTATTTTAGTTCTAGTTTGTTTGTTTAATCTTTCTCCATGATTATTCTCTTTATGGTTAACTTTTTTTTTTATTGAAATTAATTTTTTAAATTTTTATTTAGATTTTAGTTTGAAATATGACCATTTCATTTTCTTGAGTTCTTGATAAATTTTGTAAAATTTACCCTATAACAGCTTTCCAAGCATGCAAGTGTATTTGACAATTAAATATTTACATTAAGGCCATCATAGGTTTGTGACAGCTCAGCAATAATAGCCATCCTAAGTATTTACACTATTGTTCAAAAGTTTGGCATCAGTAAGATTTTTTAATGTTTTTGTAAGAAGTGATAATAATGTTTTTTATGTGTACCAAGGCTGCATTTATTTATATCTATTTTATTACATTTTAAAATGTACATTTTCCAGTGGTGGACAGTAACGGAGTAGCTTTACTTCGTTACTGTACTTAAGTACATTTTTCAAGTATCTGTACTTTACTGGAGTCGTTTTATTTTGAGTAACTTTTACTTTTACTTCACTACATTCCAAAGCATAAGATCGTACTTTTTACTTCACTACATTTCATAAAACATATCGTTACTCCTTATAATATATCACGTGCTCCGAGACGCAGAAGCGGTGTCTGATTCAAGAACGAACTGATTCTTTTGATTGAACCTGTTAAATCGGTTTACAAATCGCACCAAACGATTCATTGACGAATTAGAATGAACCGATTGCAGTTGTTCTCGAGTCGACAACTCACTGATTCAAATGAACCGTTTAGTGCGAGTCTCCAGTGAACTGAATTCACAAGTAAGAACCGGGAGATCTTGTGAGCGCGCGCGCGTCTGATACTGTTAAAAGTAAGTAACTAATGTCGAATTTTAGGATGAATTATTGTAACTGAAAATCATATGTAGGTCAAAACTGTCAGTTGTTTGTGAACTAAATCTGCTGTAAAGGGGGATCTATTTAAGCCCACTGAAATGATTGAATGCAGACACATCAACATCTGTGTCTCTATTTTAGGTTAAATAACCCCGAAACATTAAAATAACACAGATTAAATAAATAATTCATGCGCGTTCATATTCCCCGCTGCCGTAACGTTAACAGTTTTATTAAAATGCTACAGCATTTAGCCCTATGTGACGTCTACTTAAGTACATAAACAATCTAGTACTTTTGTACTTTCATTCGAGTAAAATTGAAAAAGGAGTACTTTTACTTTTACTGGAGTAATATTTTATTATACGTATCTGTACTTTTACTCAAGTACTTGATTTGTGTACTTCGTCCACCACTGACATTTTCCCTGTAATGGGAAAGCTGAATTTTTCAGCAGCTGAAAACATTCCCCCCTACCCCCAGACCCCAGACTTTTAAACAGTAGTGTATATTCTACATGCAAACTTTAGGCTTGTTTTCTACATGCAAACTTAAGGCTTGTTTTCCACATGTGTGCGATATACAGTTATGATATTAAAATATCTGTACTAAGATCAGCATGAGCATATATCAGGGTCATTATTGATTGGCTGATATCATTTTCACATAATGAGTGTTTTCAAATTTCTCATATTCATATCATAATGAAGAGGTCATCGAGTTCAAGCCCCTTTTTCTTTGTCTCTAGTTCAGTGAAAATGTATTCCATTCAGTCTAATTCAGGGTGCCTTTGCCTCAGGGAGGAGAGAGGGAAGGGAATCTGATTGAGTTTATAGACTGGAAGCTGGGGCCTGTAATTCCAAACTCAGTTTGTTTAGTTCTCGCCTGCAAGGTTTGCCTTTTATTTGGTGCTCTGATGGTCTTGAGGGCTTTTGGCACACGACAGAGAAGGTGAAACAAATACTGCTTGGGGCATTTTAGAATGAAGTTTTCTTTGTACTGCAGTGGCTCAAAGAGTAGAAAATTCTAGTGTGGCTCATGGATTACTGATGTTTAAAATCCTTTATCTTCATTAACTCAACCAATTTGTCTCTGTTGTGTCAGTCGAAAAAACAGTAGCTCATCTTCATTCTCATTAACTTTTATGTGCAAACTCACATACCAACTGCTAATAACTCTTTTTTTAAAGTCAACATAAAACTAAATTCAGCCTAATGATGCATGTTCTTGCATAATCATGCACAATTCATCGTAACTTTAGCAATACCAAGGTCATGGGTTTGATTACCAGGGAATACATGAGCTAATAAAAAGTATACCTTGAATGGTGTGTAAGTCACTTTGGATAAAAGCATCTACTAAATGCATAAATGTAAATGAATGCTTTTTATTTATTTTTTATCTCCTGCTAATCACCTGCTTTTTTCTGTTATGTAATGAGCTCTTTTCATTGTAAATACTATTGCTGTGTCACGCTGCTGCTACTGTGAAGGAGCGAGGAGCAAAGGAGCAAAGGAGGCGTAGGGGAATCCGTGAAGAAATTCTTTATTTTACAAAAAGGAATGCATACGTTTATACATAAGACGTTTGTGTTGACCTATAGCATGCATATATTTCATGAAAAAAACTTCTATTATGAGCAGGCTTGCCTAGCATCTACATTTGAAACAACAAACTTGAGCGCGCAAAGAAATGCCACGTGGCTGCTCTCACAAACCCGAATGCACGGATCCAATACTGATACACATGCGTTTTCTTTCTCAGATGTTTACATTTAGTTAAGACGAAACCGACTGTGCTAACGAGGATAATCGCCAGGATGGCCATTTTAACGTAATTTTTTGTGTCTATTTGGCCGCGTAAGCGCAACAAGCTGCGAAAAATAACTCAATTTGGTACTCGCGAGGCGGCGCGATATGCGCGCTATGGATGTGACCGTGAGCGCATAGGAAACCCCCTTTGGAGCACGCGAGTGTCGAATGGCTTATACTTAAAAAGATGTGCAAATGATACAGTTTTGTGACGATGCAACAATGACTCGATTAGGCAAGTGACAATTCTGTCGACTGTCCCGAAACCCGAGCAAAAGTCTTATATCGCAGCATGCAGTAGTGCAGACGAAATGCGCTGTTGTGAAGCTGCTTTGAGATTGAGAGAAGACGCGGTACAGCTGAATCACTCACACTGTTTTCAAATTACGGATTTAATCTGATAGTATGTGTGGATTTATTTACTCATCTAACCTACATGCTCTATTGAATATGTTTGCAGAAATTTCCCTCAAACTCGAAAGCAGATTAAACATAATTCTATTATACATAGATTTAAGGAAAAAAATCCATGACTTTTCCAAAACTTTTCCAGGCCTGGAAATGGCTGTTTTAAAATTTCATGACTTTAAATTTTTTTCATGACCGTAAGAAGATGCACGCTGTTAATCACGTAAGCTGGTCCTCCATTGCGCGAATGCTCCGTTCCCTCTCCCTCCTCTAATCATGCCGGATCCGTCACCCCACTTTGTTCCGGGACCTCGCAATTTACAAATTAAGCACTGTAGGGGAATCCGTGAAGAATGTCTTTATTTTACAAAAAGGAACGCACAGGTAGTGGAGCAGGCAGACTAGGGAGCCATGACGGAGCAGGCAGACTAGGGAACCATGGCGGAACAGGCAGCTCGGAGAGCCATGGCGGGGCAGACAGTTCAGGGGGCCTGGCCTCAACACTCGGCCCGGCCTCTACGGCCGGATCCCTATAACCCCCCCCAAAAAAAAATCCTTGGGGAAAATATCGGCCCCTGAGGCCCTCCGTGGGCCTGACTCGGGAACTGTGGCCGGTGAGCTTGACAATGGAACGGCTGGCGGGCTTGACTTCAGAGCGGCTGGCGGGCTTGAGAATGCCGCGGCCGGAGGGCTTGAGAGTGCAGCGGCTGATGGGCTTGACTCCAGACACCGGAGGTTCCCTTCCCTCCAGCTTAGTCCCGTGGTGTCTGGGAGGTCAACGGGGCGGTAGTAATTTGCCCTGATCCAGAACAGAGAGTTAAGAGTGGCGTCGTCGAGTGAATTCCCAGGCGAACTCCACCAACGGGAGATCCTTGCGGGCTAGGGCGGCGAATCGCGCTGCGATCTCCATTATCGCGGGGGGAAAAAAAACACTTTCAAAAAGGAAACAAAAACGAGGAGAAGGGGCGCCGCTTATTGTTTTAGGTCCGGTATTCCATCACACTTCTGCTGCTACTGTGAAGGAGCGAGGAGCAAAGGAGCGAGGAGATGTAGGGAAATCTGTGAAGAAAGTATTTATTTTACAAAAAGGAATGCTCAGGTAGCACAGGGTATTTACGAACAATACTGGACAGGAAACGAGGGGCAGAACACACTTTATATACAGAACTAACTAGGGACTAAACGAGGGACACCTGAAACCTATAAACATTAGGGCTGCATGATAAATCGCATGCGATATTTAACGCGCATCTTGTCAGTAAAGCCGGTTCTGTAATCAGCGGTAAATCTCCATCACGTGCGGGATTTCACATGGAGCAGCATTTACTACACAGATCTGTTGTTCACTGACAAGCTGCGCAAAACCACGATCATATTTTGCGCATGTTTTGCGCAGCTTGTCATTGAACAACGACTCTGTGTAGTAAATGCTGCTCCATGTGAAAGATTTAATTTCATATGGTAAAATAATTCCAAAATTCTAAAAACTTGCAACTTTCAGGAACATAAGAAATGCATCTCAAAGCAGCTGTTCTGTTACAATATACATGTATTAGAAGTTTTGTTAATATTTTTAAGTTGAACCAACAAGCACAGCAGGTGAGCTGAATTAATCTATTCTGAATTCAAATATATAGGCAGACTGAAAAAAAAAAATTGTTTTGTGGTTCAGTCCCAGTCACCCTTTTAAATTCATGAAAATTCAAACAATTTGCATAAAACTCTTTGATATAACTTGATAAGATAATTGTTAGAATGATGACTGTTTTTTATTATAATAATTTAAAAAGAAATAATAATAATTAAAATACAATTTTGTCTTTTTTTGCATTCATGTGCTGTCCTCATATATAAATCCTTTCAGGTTTGCCCTTATAACTCCTCTGACATTAGATTCTCCCCAAAGCCAGCAGTGTCGGGGTAGATTTCCCCTGATCTCCAGTCGGCTACCCCGGTGTGTCATCATTCGTTCATGGCTGATAGCAGTGGTGTAGCTGTCGCTTCTAACTAGCAGACAAAGTGATTTGACTTAAAGGGGTCATATGATGTTGCTAAAAAGAACATTATTTTGTGTATTTGGTGTAATCAAATGTGTTTATGCGGTTTAAGGTTCAAAAAACACATTATTTTCCACATACTGTACATTATTGTTTCTCCTCTATGCCCCTCCTTTCTGAAACGCGTCGATTTTTACCAAGCTCATCGGTCTGAAAAGCGAGGTGTGCTGTGATTGGCCAGCTATCCAGTGAGTTGTGATTGGCCGAATACCTAAACCGTGTGACGGAAATGTTACGCCCCATACCATACTGTGATACCCTGTCCGGCCGGAACGACGAGACAAAAACATGAAAACCCATTATTTAGAGTGAGCAGAGGCCAGGGGCTAGAGTGAGGAACGGCCGGCGGGCTTAGTGAGCGGAGGCTGGCGGCTAGAGTGAGGAATGGCCGGAGGGCTGGAGTGAGCGGAGGCCGGTGGGCTTGAGAACGGCGCGGCCGGCGGATTCGACGAAGGAGCGTCCGGCGGGCTTGC
>NW_015627262.1:818116-823154 GCF_001515625.1 Sinocyclocheilus rhinocerous
CTTCACGACATGGCGGCAGCAACAATACTACAGCGAGAATAAAAGTTACGCCTTCTTTTATAAAGAATATCTCTTTGGATTTGAGACTTTAGTCTTTGCAACTTTACAGATCTTCTTTATGCACCAAGAGCTTGTAACACTCCAAAGAGAAAGGAAAAATTGAAATCGCATCATATGACCCCTTTAAGAGACCAAGACACAAGGAGGTTACAGGACTGCAGGGCTGCTGAACGCAACACTTCTTGTCATGTTGCCCATAGCACTGCCTTCATCGCACAGAGTAATGTAGTACTGGCTTATGTAAGCAACCATCATACCCCTTATCAGCAAATGTTTAACTTACAATCAATAGAAACTAGTCATTTGTACTTATGAAATTGACATATGAGTCTGGTCTGGTGAGAATAGAAATAGGACTGAGTAGACATTGTGAATGTGTTGAAAGTGTATTCCTATACACTTTGATTTAAAAGTTGTTTTTGAATGAAATTATTACTTTTATTCATGAAGGATGCATTGAATTGATCAGTGACATTAACGAAGACATCTATATTGTTACCAAAGATTTCTGTTTCATAGAAATTCCAGGAAGTTAACAAATCGTTGGAGACCAGCGGCTGAACTCTTGACATTGAAAAAGCTGCATGAGTTGAAGCGTGGCATTAAATTGAAGTATGCAGAACAGAGTGAATGTGAAAAGCACCATACAGGGGTTAAGAGAAAGATGAGTGACCCAGGGAGAGAGAGAGAGAGACGAAACGAAACAGTACCCTGATGTTAAATCACTACACCGCGGTTGTCCTCGCCAATTGAGTCCCTTTCATTTGTATTGTGGTGTGTTAATGAGTGCTATCTGGCAGCAAGGGCTCTAAGCAGCGGGGCTTTGGCAAAGGCAGCACCTCCCTGCGGTACACATTGATTCATCTGATGCCCATTTTACTGATAATGAGTTCGATAAGCCCTTTATGTGTCACCAAATGCATCTTTGATTAGAATCCTCCTCTTGCCCTTTTGTTCAAAACTCTGTCTTTGTTCTTTCAGAGATGAATGATGTTTCCCTTTGTGATGTGAAGTCCTGGAAAGGCCTTACAGAATTACGCAATTTAATCACATCTTTTATAAATCAAAGGTTCCTTGTCATGGTCTCGTTGGTCAGAACTGCCTCGAGGTTCTTATAAATTGGTTCTAATAAATTGAAAATGCACATGAATTCTGGTTTATAGTTTGCTCAAAAATGATAGATTATTCAAAAATGTAAAAAAAAAACAACAACCAAAAAAAACCTCGAATTATTACTATTAATAATGTAAATGTATGCAGTATATTTATTATTATTTACTCACTCCCTTGTTGTTCTAAACCAGTGTTGTTATTGTTAACTAAAACTTAAACTAATAAATACTAAATTAATTAAAATATTTTTTGGTAATTGAAATAAAGCTGAAATAATGAAATATGAATATTAGATAAAAAAACTAAAATGCTAAAAATAAATAAATAGAAATATAAAATTAATTTGTGGCAACTGGTTCATCAGTTTAACAGTGAATATGACTTCTGATTTGTATACAAACATTTTTTAAAACTGGAAATTGGATAAGTAAAGGCTCTTTAAAAATGTACAATTATTTAAAAAGTATTTATTGATTTATTATTTTTATATTTAATTGCATTATGAAACATTAAATAAATTATTTTAAATTAATTATTTGCAAATGTGATTTATTTACATTTCTGTTTTTGACATGCATTTATAATTGATTCTTGTTCTTTATTCAAAATAACCTTGTCTTTCTCTGGATTACAAATGTACCAGCATGTGTCCTTCTGCACAGGATAAAGATAAACAGGCATGGATAATTGCATTGTTTGTATGTGTTAATGTGTGTTTGTTTGTGTATGTGTTTGCCAACTGGAATTTAACCAATAAAACCTAATGGAAAACCTTCCTCAGTCAAACTAATGGACATATTATTCAGGCACTGCAGTGAATTTGAATTCATTTTAGTTTAACTTGCATATCACCTTAGAAAATGTAATACCATGTTTTTGGAAATGTAGAATGGTAATTTCTTGGTATTCTTTGAAGAACATTTCTGAGGGTCAGAGAACAGTTTCTTTCTGCATTATGCCCTTTTGGCTAAAAGACGTTAGATGAGTCATTGGGAGAATTGTTCATCGTAATTGAATTGTTGTTCATCGTAATTGAATTGTTGAATATGGAAAGTACATATATTCCCTTTCATGTTTTTGTGGATTGTAGATTTATCTGTCTGTCTGACATCGCTCTTTGACACTTCCTTGCCGTCATACTGAAAACTCAAGTGATTCATTGTTGGGTGCTTTTATGATTCACACAGTGAAGAATTGCTGACCGTGTACTGTTGGAAAGGGGCATAGTAACTCGTACTGAATAGTTGATTTTTTTTATTTATTTTTTTTGTCAGTCAAAATATACTGAGTCATATCATAATAAAATGCTTTCTGTTGTGAAGTGCACAGAATTGCATTTTGGATACAATAGGCCATTAAACAAAACACGATTTTTGTGGTCTGTATAAAGTTATAGCATAACTTGTTTTGAACCCACAACTTTCAGAGAGATTAAAAATATAAAAATTCTGGCCAATATTTATAATTCGGCACTACTTTATTTAATTAAACAAAAATAAAACAATAAAAACTAAAATCAGTCACTTTAAATGCCAAGTCACCTTTATTAATATAGCGCTGTATACAATACAGATTTTTTTTTTTAAGCTTTGAAAATAACTATAAAACAATTTTTTTGAAGACATTTTATTTGAAGATTTAACATTTGTAGATGGTCTAAAGCAAAAGAGTTGTACAAATTCTGAAAATCTTTTAGAGCTCCTTGTATTTAAGTTTTCATAATCCATTTGAAAAATAAAACATTACACATTAATGAATAAATCTGAATATATAAAATAATTTAATTTACAAGTGTCTTATTTGTGATGTAAGACATTTGAATCAAACCATACTCGTGATTTTATGACATCAATTACTGCTTTATTGAATCAGAAACACAATCTTAATGTTATTTGTGTATTTTACTTTCATTTTATTACATGTAGGCCAACAGCACCCCCTAAGTAAATAAAACGTCATACGGGACGGGAATTATTGGCTGATTTCGATAACGTTCGAATAATATCTTGCATCCCTTGTAAACAGTCATTACTCAGTTAAAATCAGTTCACTGTTGATTCAGTTCGGTTCATTAACTGTGTAAAGTCCATCAGTTTTGGAATGAGTCTAATTCATGTATACAAACATGCAAACGAACATGGTTCTAGTTATTTTCAACTGGCGACAATTTTGAGATCAATGTGGACGTGAAGGACTATAATGCGATAAGAGCTCGGTCAAGTACTGAGGAGCTGAATCATTAAGAGCTTTTAAGTAATCAGCAGGATTTTAAAATATATGCGATGTTCAATAGGGAGCCAGTGCAGTACAAAAATTTGTTATTTGCCATGTAGGCCTATGTTTATAATCAAGGATTAAAAACGAATTGTTTCATTCCGAGCAAAAACAGTAAAGTTATTTTTTCTTTCTGGTTCTAAAGTGCTGAGGTCTCAAGTCAAATCAAGTCAAGTCACCTTTATTTATATAGTGCTTTATACAATACAGACTGTGTCACAGCAACTTTACAGTGTTAAACAGGAAAATAGTTTGTCAATAACGCAAGAGGACAATAACAAAGTCACTTTTTCAGTTAAAGTCAGTTCATTGATAATTCAGTGATGTCATCATCCAGTTCAGCTCTCTTCAAATAGTGTCTGTGCAATCAAGCCGACAATATTGCCGGAAATTAAGCATCCAGCCAAAGGCGACAGTAGCAAGGAACAGTGTTTAAAAAAACTCTAGGGTATGGCAGAGATTGCATCCATTCTCCATTCGTAATCACGTTCACACCACACCAGTTGCACCGCCCTGAGGTTCTGAGGGAGGTCACTCAGTTAAAATCGCATTCCAGGGTCGCGGGGGACGATCACCTAGGGTATGGCAAGTTGGCAACAAACAACCGGGGTATGGCGGGGGAGGCTAGGCAATGACGACTGCCATACTCTGCCATATGAAAACGCTGCCCCTGGCAATGAACCAAAACTCCATCGGTGACAGAAATGGAGAAAAAAACCTTGGGAGAAAACAAGCTCAGTCAGGGGGCCAGTTCTCCTCTGGCCAGACAAAACCAGTATGGTGTGGGTTAATTCCAGGCTGCAACAGGTCAGATTGTGCAGAGGACTCTCTGGTTCTCGTGGTCTTGTCCCGATGGCCATCTAGTTGACAAGGTCTTCACAGGGGATTTGTCTCTGGGGCTCATAGTTGACATGGTCTCCGCTGACATTCAGGGCTGTAGTGTCGTCTCTGGGTGCTGATCCACCATCTGGTCTGGATATGGACTGGATCTGGGTGGCTACGGTGACCTCGGAATAAGAATGAAACAGACTAATATTAGCATAGATACCATTCTTCTTATGATGTAACAAGTACATGTACATCGGGTGTTGTGGGAAGTGTTCCCTGTTCCGATTTACCTTTTTAATGCAGCCTAACAATCCTTTAACGGATTTGAATTATAGAAATGTGATAGTGTGTTATGTGTAGGCCAGGTTAAAGAGATGGGTCTTTAAGCTAGATTTAAACTGACAGAGTGTGTCTGCCTCCTGAACAATGCCCTGTAGATTGTTCCAGAGTTTGGGCACTAAACGGGAAAAGAATCTGCCACCCACAGTTGATTTTGATATTTTAGGTATTATTAAATTACCAGATTTTTGAGATTGCAGTGGACGTTAAGTGACGTGACATGTGGCCAAGTATGGTGACCCATACTTGGAATTAGTGCTCTGCATTTAACCCATCCAAAGTGTACACACACAGCAGTGAACCCACACACACCGTGAACACACCCCCAGAGCAGTGGGCAGCCATTTTTTTGCTGCGGCGCCCGGGGAGCAGTTGGGGGTTCGGTGCCTTGCTCAAGAGCACCTCATTCGTGGTATTGAAGGTG
>NW_015627262.1:823500-827111 GCF_001515625.1 Sinocyclocheilus rhinocerous
TGAAGTCAACGATATCGCTGGAAATGAAGTGTCCCCAACTAAGCAAGCCAGAGGCGACAGCGGCAAGGAACCAAAACTCCATCGGTGACAGAATGGAGAAAAAACCTTGGGAGAAACCAGGCTCAGTCGGGGGGCCCGTTGTTTTCTGGATAGACGAAACCAGCAGTTCAATTCCAATTCCAAAGTCTCATTGTGCAGAGGACTCAAATGGCTCCTGTGGTCTTGTCCCGATGGCCGTCTGAGACCAGGTCTTTACTGGGGATCTGTATCTGGGGCTCATCTAGTTGTCCTGGTCTCCGCTGTTTTTCAGGGCTGTAGAGGTCCTCTCTAGGTGCTGATCCACCATCTGGTCTGAATATGTACTGGATCCGGGTGACTGCAGTGACCATCTGATCTGGATACAGACTGGATCTGGTGGCAGCGGTGACCTTGGAATAAGAGAGAAACAGACTAATATTAGCGTAGATGCCATTCTTCTAACGATGTAGCAAGTACATCTGGTGTTATGGGAAGTGTTCCCGGTTGCGGTTGACCTAATTAATGCAGCCTAAAAATCCTTTAACGGATTTGAATATTAGAAGCGTATTAGTGTGTTATGTGTAAGCCAGGTTAAAGATATGGGTCTTTAATCTAGATTTAAACTGACAGAGTGTGTCTGCCTCCCGGACAATGTTAGGTAGGTTATTCCAGAGTTTGGGCGCTAAATAGGAAAAGGGTCTGCTGCCCGCAGTTGATTTTGATATTCTAGGTATTATCAAATGGCCAGAGTTTTGAGAACGCAGCGGACGTGGAGGACTATAATGTAACAAGAGCTCGTTCAAATGCTGAGGTGCTAAACCATTCAGGGCTTTATAAGTAATTAACAAGATTTTAAAATGTATTCGTTGTTCAATAGGGAGCCATTACAGAGTTGACAGAACCGGGCTAATGTGGTCGTACTTCATGGTTCTAGTAAGAACTCTAGCTGCTGCATTTTGGACCAGCTGGAGTTTGTTTATTAAGCGCGCAAAGCAACCACCCAATAAAACATTACAATAATCTAACCTTGATGTCATGAACGCATTAATTAATGTTTCATTTGCATTAATGAAACATTAATTCATGTTTAATTTCATTATGCATTTGACATAAGTTCTCCTTAGGCCGGTTATGATGAAATAAAAATGTCTTTTATAAACAGAAGTAAACTAAGTAGACTATTTAAATACACTGAAATTAGGATGCAGTTTATTTTTTTCATCTTCAGAACATAATGAATAGCATAAAAAATTTTACTTGCAATGTTAACTTAGGAATAATAAAAATAAAATCAAGATGTGTAATCAAATCAAGAAAAAAAATGGACAAAATTACAAAAATGAGGACAAATGACGTTTGCCAGGGAACGCATCTCTTACCACAGCATAGTTGCACACACAGACACATGTGTTACAGCAGTCATTGCCAAATTCTGAACTCTTATGAACAGAACAGCCATTTCGTTTAATTTCAGTTATTTAAAAAAAAAAATTATATTCTTTGAACCATTTTAATCCCCGTCTAAAATGGGCTGTAGGCTACCTCTTATACAAAATGTAAAGGAGAACTGGTTAAAGGTATGACATGATAGGCAGGCGGTCTTTATCTGTGATTTCTCCTCTGTATCTGTGCTTGACCGTGTGCTGTTTGTCTTTAATTTCTTTCGTTTTTTATTATTTCTCTTTCTTTCCGTTTCTGTCCTCCTAAACTTTTCAATTACTCACGTTCAGGAGGTGTTATCTTTCTGTGACCTGATCTCCAGTCCTCTATTTCAGCTCTCTTTAACCTCTCTCACTCACAGCTCTGTCACCCATGGAGTAGTCGAGCAGCCCAAGAGAGGGAAAATGAGAGAATAAAATAGAAACAGAGGAAGAGAGAGCTTTTGAAACCATAGAGAGAGAGAGAGAAACACCGGCTCATGGTGGAATATCCAGCTTAAGCAAAGATTTATTTCAGACAAACAGGAAGTCTGGCCTGCCAAATGACAGACAGGAAGTGTTATTTCTGCTCTTTGGGTTGTTAAGTCCTTGTTTTCAGCAGCACACCACACCACTGTACCACCTCACACTCAGCACTCCGCAAAATGAACCGCGCTGACATAAGGGGATTGTTATTGCACAGACAACCTTAAAATGAAAGGAGCAGTAGTGGGGAAAATTTGTTTCATAGCTGATTCATGGACCGTGCTTTCAGCTTTATTTAAGTAAACTGTAGGGCTTTGAGAAAATGAGAGCATCTGAGAGGCTCATTAAAACAATTCAAAGCTCTTTCAGCCGATGTATAGAAGCTTTTTACCAGTAATTGACATATTTATTGTGAAATCACCTTGGGCAGAAAAGCCCAGGGCCGATAGGAATGTACTATATTAAAGCAATAAGCAGAGGCTGTGCGTTACTGTAATTTTATCATAAATAAAGGGTGTTATTGGGCATGACATGAAACCTGAATATTTTCTGTTTACCAGTGACTCCAACATATATTCTCCAGAAGACTCCAAAGTATATTCTCCAGAATTTGAAAAACTTTTGTCTACCATGTGGTGCACCCAACATACAGAAACATGCAGACAAAAATATGACAAAATGAGGTTAGTTGAAATTGTAAAATGCTAAGCTATTAATTACTAATTCATAATATTGTTTTAAAATATTTTACCTTTATTATTACCTTTATATATTTATTTATTTTTTAAGAATAGAGTTAAGATTGGTAAACTGAGATGTTTTTAATGTGTAAAGAAAGCTTTTTGTAATTTTTTAGGTTTTGTCATCTTCAGTGTCCATTCACTTTTATTGCATTGTTAAACACAGAAGACCAAAAACAACACAGGTTTTTGCCCTATGATGCTCTGCAGTGACTCCATGTAAAATGACAGGGGCGCGCAGGTCGCCGTGATTTTGCCAAGTAAGACATGTTCCTGGATCAACATCTTTTGTTGATCCTGGATTAACATTACTGTCCAAAAATACAGACTTAACCCAGTTCTCACCCCTAAACCTAACCTTACCCATAATTTATTCCTAAAATCAGAGGGAAATGCTAGCTGATTAACAAGGGTGTAGAAGCACCTAACCCTGATCATAAGCCTAAAACAGATATTTCCTGAAAAGGTATCTCTCAATCCTGATTGGTTAATTGGAATGTTGTTCCAGGATCAACAAGGATGTTGATCCAGGAACATGTTGTACTTGGTCAAATCACGCTCACCGTCTGCATATACAGGTATCCAGTTTTTCAGGATTAAAATAAATGTTATGCAGTAAATGTAGCATATAGATATAATTATATAGATTTGTGAAGTTCACAGTTAAGAGTAAAATGTGAATGTATTTATGTATAGTACCAAAAGTCCAGAGTTTTGCAACCTTAGGGAGCGTGGTGGATTGTAGCGTGATAGAAGACTAGTTAGGCATGCAGGAGCTAAACCATTTAGGGCCTTATAAGTAAGTAGTAATATTTTGTAACTGATACGGAACTTTATAGGTAGGGATTGTAAAATTGGGGTAATATGATCATATTTTCTTGACCTGGTAAGGGCTCTGGCCGCTGCATTTTGGACCACCTGTAGCTTGTTTATTGAAGATGCAGGACAA
>NW_015627262.1:829130-834678 GCF_001515625.1 Sinocyclocheilus rhinocerous
CTTAGCCATAATTTATTCCTAAAATCAGAGGGAAATGCTAGCTGATTAACAAGGGTGTAGAAGCGCCTAATCCTGATTGTAAGCCTAAAACTGACATTTCCTGAAAAGTTATCTCTCAATTCTGATTGGTTGATTGGAATGATGTTCCAGGACCAACAAGGATGTTGATCCAGGAACATGTTGTACTTGGTAAAATCACGCTCACTGGGGCACGCATTGACCACTTCACTAGTGAAATGCAGTCCTTTGAGCAGCCATCCGGAGAGCTCCGACAGCTCAGTCATCTGTCACAGCACAGTGAGGGAGAGGAAGACAGTTCACCCTCCTCACCACCTCCCTCAGTTTACACTCTATCTCTCTCCATATTATAATCCAAACAGCAGTAGAACATAGACATACTGTACTGTATGTTCAAACATTGTTTACAAATACAGGTGAATAATAGTTAGTGTGAACAGTGAGAACAATTACTGCCTTTTGAATACAATAACGGAATAGAGCTGCTTTATAGCAGAATCTGAATTGTCTCTGAAGGTGTTTCCATAATTGTTTCTGCTAACTTCCTGATTAATTTGATGAGAAATATTTGGGTTCCTCTTGAGGTCTCTCTTAATTGCAGATTTTGGTGTTATGTCAAATCTAAGCACAGTATGATGAGACATTGTTCAGATCCCTTCTAAAACTAGAAGAGACAGATATTTTGATCTTGGAAGAATTCATGTTGAGATTTTTGACTTTGATTACAGATTTGCAGATGTTGTCTTTATGAAACAGAACAGTTTGAGACGTTGATGAGGTCTCTTCAAAATCTCTGTTTTTTTATTACAAGAGTAAACAAGAGACTAATGGAAAAGTCTTAATTTGCTGAACATTTAATCTCAATGCTGTCTTGGAGCAACAGTAAAGACATTAAAGAGATCGTCAATTAGATTTTTCTTCCCTACTGGTTTGTGAGTTGTGAGTGACGGATGGGGTGAGAGATCTGATTTGAATAACTGGCTCAAAAGAAACAGAGAGAAAATCAAACTGGTTCAGATGTACAGATGGCAGCACTTCACGTATAATAACAATGGTCTTAGTATTACAGAATATATAGACATGGAGCACTAGACTTATTGAACTTCACCTTGAATGCCCTGTGAAACCTCACACCTATAGCAACACACATATCCCTACTATTAAAGTAGTTTTCTGGGCGCTCACGGTCACATCCAAAGCGCGCGCACATGAAACCGCCTCACAAACACCTCAAGAAAAAGTTCTTGTTTTCATTGTTTCTGACTCAAGTAACCTTGCATTTTAATAAATAATGTTACATAAAGACAATTAAACGGTCAGTAATAAATGAACAAGTTACTAGCAATAGCACAAGAATACAAATGAAACAAACTGTGTTTTAACTTTTTGGTTGAACGAACCCTGCATTTAATGAGTGAATGACTACGATATAGGAGTTAGCCTATCACACAAACTAGAGTTCTGTTTTTCCGAATATCTGCACGATCGCAAATGTACAATAAACAACAAGTTACTGAGTAACTTTCAGACAAAAAATTCTGTTTTGCCCCATCAATGCGTCTCAGAGCAACACAGTGTTTTGTTTCTCAGCATTACACGGACCAGTAAATTATTTATTTATTGGTTGAACGAACCCTGCATTTAATGAGTGAATGACTACGATATAGGAGTTAGCCTATCACACAAACTAGAGTTCTGTTTTTCCGAATATCTGCACGATCGCAAATGTACAATAAACAACAAGTTACTGAGTATGGGGCCCAAACATAACCTCAAGCCCAGGGGCCCCCGGCCCCGTATGTCCTGCCCTGGTCTTATGAGTATTACGGTTCAGTACAGTAAAGTACGGTACTCAATTATTTATGTTTCCACTGTTAGAAGTTGTGAATGGTACCAAAATAGCGAACTGTACCGTACCACTTTTCTGGTACCCTTCCGTTGGGGTACCTAGCACAACAAAGGGTACCAAAAGGGCAGAACGTTGATTGGTTGACTAGAATCGTCACTTTTGCGTGATACAAGGGGATAAAGCTTCTCCTTCACTCGTTCCGCTCTGCTGTCCATGAGTGTAGGGCTTATTTACATCAGAGTGCGCAAACCAAAACAAATATTAATAAAAAATATAACCATGTATTTCATAATTTTATATTTTCACACAGACAATAACTGTTTCTCAATATGTGTTCTTGTCTGTTCTTGTGGACTTGTGAAACGTTATTGCCCAAAAACCCACGTAATTTTCTAAATATTACTGTTATTGTGTCATGAAATGTAGTTTTAAGAGTTTTTCAGGCGAGAATGTAATTGTTAAACTAAAATCTGCGGTTTATTTATAAAGATAGCGGCCTACGTTTGACTGAATTGTTTGCTTTTGTCTTTATTTTCTCTTATATAAGCCTCATACTTTTATAATGGCTATTATTGTTCATTAAAACTGACATTTAACAAAAAGAGGCAGAGTTGTGCTTATTGTCGCGCTTTATCGTCAATCGCTACTTTCCGGCATACACCACGCCTACCAAGTAAGGGTAGGCCTACTATTGGCAGTGGAAACGCAAGCCTGATCAGGGTTACCCATACCGAATCGTACTGTACTGTACCGTACCGCTCAGTGGAAACGAGCCATTAGTTGACACTTGATTGCCTGAGGTGTGTCACTGAGGGGGAGGTGTTTCGGACTAAACTATAAGACAGCTGGCCAAGACTAGGGTGATTGTGTGAGTAGGTGAATATATGTGAATGCCTGAATATCTGTAATCAAAGAAACCAATTCCTTTGATTTTGCAACAATATGTTTGTGTCGATATTGATATTTGAGAAAGCTGTAATTTAAGGTTCTGTACTCTACAATGCACACTTATTTCCATAAGTGCACAAGTTGACAGCTCTTGAAATATCATTTTATGTGAGAACATGCCTACTTGTCACCATGGTAATATAACACAGTGTAGTAGCTCTGTGTGACTGGTGTAAAAGGCTTCTGTGAGCTTCATCAGTGCATTAGTGACCGACCTCCATTTGAAAACACCACAGGCACTCAAATACCTCAAAGACCCCATGAAATGTAATTTTCTTTCTTGTGTTGACATATTTCCACAAAGTTGAAGGACATATTTTTTCTTTTCTTTTTTCAATAACCATGACTCTTTTAGTTTTGTAAATGATATTGATAATACTGTAGGTAGCATATGATGCTCCCCCCCCCCAAACCAGTTTAGCACAAACCTGGCCCCACAGTCAGTTTCCTTTATTAACTTCATCACCTGTCAAGAAATGTTTTTGTCAGACTACATAGATTCTGTTAAGAGTTTCGGAAGCATTTTTTAGGCCAAAATATACGTCCCTGTGAATATCTAATATCCGACTAATATCCCGACTTCTGGCATGATGGCGCCTGTGTGCATGGCAAGCCGTCGCCGTTGTTCAGTCACCAAGTTGTATGTTTTGTGTTTGGTAACCTCGTTTATGTGCTCATTTGTTACATCAACAGCACCATCATATGTTTATGACCGTGATTTCCTATTGGGCATCGGAGAATATGTTACGTGTCCGCGCAGAGGGAATGATGAAGGATACAAACATTCCTCTGATTCATCAACTTTATTTGGAATACCCATAAAACTATGCTGTGTGCCAGACTGTGATATTCATAAAAGAAAGAGACGCTACAGAAAACGAGGGCGGCGAGGCAGCCATCGAGTTCATCTGAAAAGGCTATGCGTTGGTCTGAAGGAACCCGCTAATTGCATAACATCTTTGGCCTTTAATTTGGAAAGCTATTACGGGAGACCTTGTGTACCTGAGCTGGGGTTGCTGTGCACGGATTGTGGTTCTTTGGAGGGAGAATGCTGTGGCTCCGGATGCTTCGTGAGACGGTTATCATCACCTGGCTCTACTTCTCCAAGGTACTCTTGCTCAGACTGTGTCTTTCCGAAAAGGGGAGGGATAGCTAACAATTAAAAAAAAAGTGTTTTAAATGTTGAATGTGTTCAGTTGGTTGTTATAGTAGTTTCGAGGTACAGGTGTTTAAGATTGATCTGGTAAATCCAGTCCTCTGTGCACTTATTTATAGACCACCTAAATACAATAAGGTTTTTATAAGTGAGTTTTCAGACTTTTTGTCAACTGTGATTTCTAGTACTGACAGTCTTTTAATATTGGGTGATTTTAATATTCACGTCTGTTGCCCTGAAAAAACGACCACAAGGACAATGAATCAGGTAAACGACATGGGATGAAGCACAGGTAATAACAGAATTGATTCTATATTTTTTGCCAGTTCTTGGGTGACAAAAAAAGGATGTTTTGAGTATATTATTGCACTAAGCAAAGTAACCACATGGATAGGTTCCGTTTTGTACAGGATTTAGTAATCTCTGAGGTGGACTAGGATTACAACTTTGAAAACCGGCATGTATTAAATAATCTCTTAATTTTTTTTGACCATTTGTATACAATCCACAGAGGATTTTGAAAAAAAGAGTTCAACTCAGAATCAGAAGACAACAAATGCCAATGCTTTCTAAAAATTGATCTTATCAAATAGGACTTAGATAAAATAAAATGTAATGAAAGTGAAAGAATGTTTGATTTTTTTCCTTTTTCAACAGATTAGCCCATGTTTTCTGAAAAGATGAATTAAATGCTTCATCAGCCTATTCATTCTGAATCTGAATAACAAGTCCTCTGTCTGTAAAATTGACTCTTAGCTAATCCCTTTTTTTTAAAAGTCGGATGGAAACTAGTAGCGAAGTATTAAGATATGTGTCTTTTGTTAGTCGTAATCAAATTAACCTCATGTTTCGGGACCCACATATCAAGGAAAGACCCTGGATGAACTAACCTCCGAAGTAAATTCCAACTCATTTACAAAATCATTTAAAATACATACATTCTTAGGCCTCATCAAGATCTCCCAAAATAATATATAAAATGTCATTAGTGGGTCTCTACCACTTAATAATCCATGAACAGAAAGGGTTTACTTCACTATTACATACATAACAGTGCTCAAAAATAAACAAATAAATATATTGGCGTAATTCGGGGCAAAAATAGAGCCTATTCCTTATGTCCAAAGTTAAAAACAAAGAAGTATCAGGTAAATCATGTAATTCAGAAATTTTATTAATGAAATCAGTAGAATCTCTAATATAAGATGGTAACTCATGAACATATGGCTTAATTAATAAATGAACGTAAGGAGATAAAATATTTTAATAATAATAATATATATATATGTATGTGTAAAATGTAGACTTCATTAAAGGACTAGTTCACCCAAAAATGAAAATATGCTGAATATTTACTCACCCTCAGGCCATCCACATCCAAGAAGTAGATAAGTTTGTTTCTTCTTTGGAACAGATTTGGAGAAAATTTGCGTTACATCACTTGCTCATCAATGGATCCTCTGCAGTAAATGGGTGCCGTCAGAATGAGAGTGGATCACATTATCTTCGTAATCGGCATTGTTTATGCTTATGGGAAAGCGTGCGTATGTGTTGTGATACTCTAAAATGGCGGAAGA
>NW_015627263.1:0-504 GCF_001515625.1 Sinocyclocheilus rhinocerous
TACAGTGCTGCATGCAAAAGCAAAGTTCTGCCTAAGGGGTGTTTATTGTGTTTGCCTTTCTAATTTTGTATTTTCGCCTTTGTGCCCATATTTATTTTCTATATCACAATGATGTTGTAAGGTTTTTTTTTTTTTTTTTTTTTTAGACCACTATAGTAAAAGTGTAAGTGTGAATCCAGTCTCTTTCAATCAATATCCCACATACAGTAATTTGTAAATTTGTACTTTTGAAATAGATATATAATCAATATCCCACATACAGTAATGTGTAAATTTGAACTTTTGAAATAGATATATGGCATACATAAGAAGTGCAGCCTTCTGCAGTAACTGTCATCCAAACTGTTGCCATAGTTTACATCAGGTAATACTAACTGAAGTAATACTAACCGAGTGCACTGTTATATTGACAACATGACTAAGCATTTTGAGTATCTTGTTTGTGAACAATGACACAAAGACTTTTCATTCTGATGGCACTGATATGTTCATTGACATAAATAC
>NW_015627264.1:0-201 GCF_001515625.1 Sinocyclocheilus rhinocerous
TTTGATTTCAAATCCAAACATTGTCACTGAAAATGCTTTTTCAGCCTTGCAAATTTTTATTTTTTTTACACAGTACAGTAATAGTCTTTCACAGACATGTTTAAACACAATAAATATAAGCAACACATTATTCAATGCTTTTTACTTTTGCATTTACTTAAATTTATATATTAAGTTGCTCAAGCAAGTGGTAAAACAAAC
>NW_015627264.1:385-540 GCF_001515625.1 Sinocyclocheilus rhinocerous
TTGCCTTGTTTATCTAAAAGTGCTCTTTCCCTTTAAACCTAGCCAAAAAGCCAAATGTGTTGCCTGTGAAAAACAGTAGACTTTAATAATATGCATTTATGGTGTATAAATACTACATTTTCGTATCAATCCATGTTCATATTTACTGCAAACAA
>NW_015627265.1:0-3355 GCF_001515625.1 Sinocyclocheilus rhinocerous
ATATACTTTTATTATTATACCTTTTTTATTATAATTATTATTATTAAATAAAAAAGTCCTGTGAACATAATAATAGTAGTATTTATAATAATCTATGGTTTAGCGTTTTAAAATGAAGAAATTAAGACAGTCATAAATATTAATATTGTGATTTGTCAGTTGCAGTGTAAAATAAAATTATATTATTTTTCTAAAATTAAAAAAAAATATATATTATTATTAAATGTTAAAAAAAGTTGTTAATTTTAGTAATTAATAATTGAGTCAAAGTTAACTAATTTATAAGAATCCATGCAATAATAAACGTGTGTATATAAGATTTTTAAAAAATACTTTTTTTTAAATTATATACTTTTAGTAATAATTATACTTTTTATTATTAGTATTATTAATAGTATTATTAAATAAATAAAAAAGTTCTGTGAACATCTGAGTAATGATTCAATCAAATCATTGATTCATTGACATGATATTTATGAATAATCAGTTCAGACTGTCCAACTCTTTCGGAGTTTAATTCGGACACTATTAAAACATCTGGTTTAATGTGATTTTAGGTACAGGTCCAGGCCTTCTGGAAGCAGTTCCTCGTCGCGCTCCAGTTCACGCTCGTCTTCTCGTTCTCCTCCTCGCAAGCGTGGACGCCGCTGCTCCAGATCGTTACGCCGCTCTCGTTCGGGTTCGCGCTCGCCTGAGCCGGACTGGAGATGGACGAGGTTAGTGTGAACGCAGCAGAACAGTGCGATTCTTCTGGTGTTGATTGTGAGTCTAAACCAGTCGCTGTTCTCAGTCGCAGAGAGAAGGAGCTAAACCGCCGACACGAAGAGGCTCGTAAACTCCGCCAGCAGAAAGCCATCGTAGGTGGACAAGCGTTATATTGGACCGTGTGTGTTTGTGTTTGTGTCTGATGATGGGTTTGATCCTCAGGAGGAGCGGAGGGTGGTGTATGTGGGAGGAATCCGTGGAAGCATGTCGCCGTCGGATCTCAAAGATCGATTCTCGCTGTTCGGGAAGGTGGAGGATTGCACAGTCCATCTCAGGAGTCACGGGTGAGATTTACACAGACAAACCAGCAAATCAAATCAATAAAATAACATACAATTATTATTGTTATATATTTCTTAAATACTCGATTTTTTATTTTACAGTAAAATATTACAATTATGATTAATACGATATATTAATGATATTACGAGATATTACGATTAATATTTTATTATTTTTATTTAGTTGTAGTTTGAGTAATTTTTATGTTTTCATTTAGTAATAGTAGTAATAATGATGGTTTAATGTTTTAAAATGAAGAAATTAAGACAGCCATAAATATTAATAATGTAATTTTACTGTTGTAGTGTGAAATATCTTTTTTTCTTAAATACTCAATTTTTTGTATTTTACAGTGAAATATTACAAGATTAATATTTAGTAATTTAGTAGTAGTTTGAGTAATTTTTATGTTTTTAAATGGTAGCAGTAATAATAAAAAAAAATATTTTACAGTAAAATATTACAAAATTAGTATTTATTATTTTTATTTAGTAATTTAGTAGTAGTTTTTATTGAGTAATTTTTATGTTTTCATTTAATAATAGTAGTAATAATGATGGTTTAATGTTTTAAAATGAAGAAATTAAGACAGCCATAAATATTAATAATGTAATTTCACTGTTGTAGTGTGAAATATCTTTTTTTTTCTTAAATACTCGATTTTTTATTTTACAGTAAAATATTACAATTACGATTAATACGATATATTAACGATATTACGATATTACGATTAATATTTTATTATTTTTATTTAGTAGTAGTTTGAGTAATTTTTATGTTTTCATTTAGTAACAGTAGTAATAATGATGGTTTAATGTTTTAAAATGAAGAAATTAAGACATCTGTAAATATTAATAATGTAATTTTACTGTTGTAGTGTGAAATATCTTTTTCTGAAATACTTGATTTTTTTATTTTATAGCGAAATATTACAGCAAGGCAAGTTTATTTATATAGCACACTTCATACACAAAGGTTATTGAAAGTGCTTTACATAAAAAAGGAATTAAATAATCATAAAATAATTACAAGAAATAAAAATAGATAAAAATGATTTTAAAAAATGTATTTACATTAATAATAAAGAGGATACATAAATGAAATACAGTAGTAATATTTATTTTGTTTTCATTTAGTAATTTCTGTTTTTATTTAGTAGTATTAATCATATTCGATTCTTTATTTCGTAAAATATTATTTTTATTTAGTCATTTAGTTGTAGTTTGAGTAATTTTTATGTTTTCATTTAGTAGTAGTAGTAATAATAGTAATAATGATGGTTTAATGTTTTAAAATGAAGAAATTAAGCCATAAATATTAATAATGTAATTTTACAGTTGTAGTGTAAAAAAATTATATTTTTCTGAAATACTTGATTTTTTTATTTTATAGCGAAATATTACAGCAAGGCAAGTTTATTTATATAGCACACTTCATACACAAAGGTTATTGAAAGTGCTTTACATAAAAAAGGAATTAAATAATCATAAAATAATTACAAGAAATAAAAATAGATAAAAATGATTTTAAAAAATGTATTTACATTAATAATAAAGAGGATACATAAATGAAATACAGTAGTAATATTTATTTTGTTTTCATTTAGTAATTTCTGTTTTTATTTAGTAGTATTAATCATATTCGATTCTTTATTTCGTAAAATAAACATCCATAAATATTAATAATGTAATTTTACTGTTGTAGTGTAAAATATATATTTTTCTTAAATACTCGATTTTTTATTTTACAGTCAAATATTACAATAGTAATATTTCTTATTTTTATTTTTTATGTTTTCATTCAGTAGTTGTACTAATACTAAATAATGTAATTAATTTTGTTGCATCACTGTCTGTAAACAAGTGTTTGAGCCTCATGGTTTAACGTTTGACAGCTGTAATGTAAAATAAAATTGTTATTAAAACACTATTTTTCTCAAAAACAAATTTTTTATTGTTTATATTATTTTTTTATTATTATTATTTTATATTACAATATAAAAAGAAATTGTTTTTATTTTGTATTTTTTTATTTTATTTAGTAGTAATAATAATAATCAGTGGTTTAACGTTTTAAAATGAAGAAATTAAGACCGACATAAATATTACATTTTTATTTTCATTTTTTTAATTTAATAAAATTTTATTGTAATTTTTACAGATGTAATGTAAAATAAAGTTTTCTTAATTTTTATTTTACAGTGAAATATTACAATATTCATATTTCTTATTTTTTATTTAATAATAATAATAATTACCACTGATGGTTTAACGTTTGACAGCTGTAATGTAAAATAAAATTGTTATTA